>NC_043746.1:4275455-4401639 GCF_902148845.1 Salarias fasciatus | reverse complement strand
GGTGCTTAAAATATGTTGATTTTCAATCAGTAGAGTTCAATTTAATTCATTTTCTGTATTCTCTGGAGTGTAAATGCCTTTTTTATTGCTGTTTGACTCGTCTTTCATTGTATAAATTCCTAATCCATCAAAATCTACTGGTTCATACCGCTGATGACAGATCAATGAAACACTGAGTTTTTAATTTATTTTACAGAAATAGCACCAAAAACACCAAAACACTAAATTTAAACCAAAGACTTTATGGGGTGGAACAGTTTTGCAGACGCCAGATGAGCACTAATGCAGGAATCTGAATTCATCTTCTGCTCTTCCAGAAGGTTTTCCAGACTGTGGAAATCAAGAGCTTCTAAAGTTTCCAGATTATGTGGTGATATCAACATTTAAAAGATGAGATCCTGCAGTTGAAGCAGTAACTCATGAGCAAGTAAAGCTGATAGTTTAGAAAAAAACTGTAAGAAACCTGAAATATGTGTTTCAGTGTTAAACCCGTCCTGTCTGTCTGTGCGTATGGTAGTGGTCCGCAGCAGTGAGACCGCTCGGCTCTGTGCTTCATTTTGACGGGAATGTGTGTCGCCCGTCCCTCCCCAGAACCCCCCTGTTGCTCCTCATCCTCCGTCCTCGCTGAGCGAAGCCTACAGGAGTCCGTACGCCGAGCCTCAGCTCTTCTACGGCTCCAGAGGCCTGCTGGAGCCGAGCGCGGCCTGCTGTGAGTTCTGCTCTCCGGGGCGCCGGGGGGGTCGCGTCGCTTCAGCAGTGCCATCAACGTCCCGTTGTTCTGTCCAGACGGTCATCTGTCCGTCCCCGGAGTCCGGAGTCCCAGGAGCCGGCCTCCCCGTGTCCTATTGGACTTGCCCACCAGGGGGCGCCGTGCCCGGCCAGTTTGGGCCCCACAGTCCTCACAGCCAGCTGAGTGGAAGCAGCTTCCGGAGCCTCAGCTGCTGTAAGTCCAGCCCTCCGCTCTCTCTCTGCTTCCACTGCGGCCTCCTGCGGCCCTGTTTTGGCCCCGGGCCTTATGTTTGACACCCGCCGGTCCTGCTCCGACAGGTTAAACGCAGACGCCGTCGTCGACTCTCACGTCAGGAGTCTGGCTCCAGACGTGCCCAGATCCAGCCGGGAGAGGATCCACAGCTACCGAGACGCTCTGAAGCAGCAGGTGAGCCGCGGCTGGTCCCGGGATTCTCACAGTCCTCTGGAAATGTGGATTTATGTAAATTAGAATTTACTAAACACAGGAACTACGTCTGAACCGTTGATGTTTTCCTTCGAAGAGAGAATTTTGTCCTGAATCTCAGATGTAGTTTACAGGTGCTTCTAAAAAGAGAAAGCTTTAAACTGCATGCCAGTGTGATATGTTGGCAGGAAGCTTTGGTTGGAGGGAGCGCGAGCCTCACAGCAAGGTAAACTGGCTCAGGGCCAGGCTGAGCAGAGACCCCGTCTTTAGATCCCGCCCGCCTGTGCTCGTCGTCCCTCACCCAGCTTCTACCTGGATGGCTCGGTTCAGTTTCAGCCTTTAAGCCTCGTGTGGCTGTGAGAGAGAAAAGCCCCTCCTCCCTCCTGTAGCTGTGTTCGGGTTAAAGCCTTCCCCCCCCCCCCCCCCCTGTTCGTACCGCCGACTGACGAGTCCCTCTGCCGCAGATCCAGGAGCAGCAGGAGCGGCGGCGCCGGGAGAGGGAGGAGAGGGAGCGCTACGAGGCCCAGCTGGAGGCCGACATGAGGAAGTACCAGCCGTGGGGGCGGGGCGGAGGAGGGGCGCCGCTCAGAGACAGCACCGGGAACCTGATCAGTAGGTCCAGACGCCGGGCCGTCCGGCAGGAGGCGTCCGCTCTGACCCTCCCCGTCCCCCTCTGCTTCCAGCCGACCTCAACCAGATGCACAAGCTGAACGAGGAGGCCTACAGCAACCCGGAGCAGTGGCAGAGGAGCCGCCGCCCCGCCCCCCCGGCCCCCGGGCGGAGCCGACAGACCCCAACGACCGGGTCTCTGGTACTGCAGGCCCCTAAAGGCTGAGGGTTCAGTCCAGGACCGCCACGGTGACCGTTACCTTGTGCTTCAGGTTTCGCTCATGTCCCGACGTCCCAGTTCGCCAGAGGGAAAGTGTTTTCCAGCCAGCCCAGCAAACAGCAGCTGCACGAGCGCAATATGTATAAAGCTTACCTCAGTCAGCAAGTAAGAGCCGCTCGGCGCCGCCGCCGCCGCCCGCGGCCTCAGGGAGCGTCTCCTGATCACCCTCTGCTTTCAGATTGAGGATAAGATGCGAAAGAAGGCGGAGGAGAGGGAGCGGGAGAGGCTGGGAGGAGAAGAGGAGAGGAGGCTGGCGGAGCAGCGGCTCGCATCCAGAGGGAGTTTGAGGAGAGCAAGAGAAGAGAGGAAGGACATGGAGGTGAGCGGCTGAGAGCCGGTGCCCCGCCCCCCTCCTCTGACTCCGCCCCCTTCACCTCCCGCTCCTCTGCCTCCTCAGCAAAAGGCCAAGAACGAGGAGCTGATGCAGCTGGCCGAGCAGAAGAAGAGGGAGGCGGAGCGCAAGAAGAAGGAGGCGGAGGAGAAGGAGAACGAAGCTCTGAGGAGGCAGTACGAGAAGGAGAGGCAGGCCCGGTGGAGGAGGTCAGAGGTCACGCTCAGCACCCACACTCAACCCGTTCATCTCTGCAGGATTCCACCACGAAGGATGAGACAGCTTGGCTTTGCTAAAACCGGAAAAAACTAAAAACTACTTGACAATGTTACACAGGAAGAAACTAAGAAGGATTTATCAGTACAGAGAAAGGGAAAGAAGAAAAAAGGCTAAAAGGGAGGAAAAAATGAAGAATAAATCACAAGTACAGCTCAGTGTTGGTTGACCGGCAGTATTTTTTTTCACTAAAAAACTTCTTGAAATTATTAACGAAGTTATAAATAAAGTTTTGTGCATCATGAATATTTCCACAGTTCGGTGAAAAAAATACCAGCAGATCATGAATACATTAACACTAAATTCAATAAAAAACAGAGGTTTTCTAAATAATTTTTTCTTTCTGAAACCTGGTCTTCACTGAGACAGCAAACTGCCAGAACCACAGGGGGAAACATGCAAACTACCACTTTCAAGCATCCCCTGTGTAGCTGCCTCCTGCCTGTTGACACACGATGTTCTCAAATGGAAGCGGAACGTTTTCACTCCGGTGCGTTGTTGCCCGGTCCTCAGGTCTGCCGGGAGCCGTCGCCCCCCATCCCCACGCTGCAGAAGAGACAGCGGCAGCACCGCTACACCCCCAGGCCCCGACGGCGGACAGCCGGGCCTCGGCGGCCCCCCCTCCGTGAGTCTCGCTCCGGGTCCAGAACTCCTGGATGCCCTCACCCCGTCCTGACTGCCGTGGTTCTTCCCGCTGTCCCAGGATCGCTCCCTGTCCGGCCTGCAGTCCCCTCCCGTCCCCGCTCGCAGGAACCAGCTCCGAGCTGCAGGTAAACCCGACCGGGAGCGCCGGCTCGAGACGATGTTCAAACTGTGGCTCGAGGCTCAGCGTTTGCGCCCGTGTGTTCAGGCGATCAGGACAGCCTGATGGGCGCTGGCTCGCCTACGCCGACACCTGTACGACGAGCAGACGGTCCTGGAGGAGCGTCTGGAGCAGGAGGAGCCGGACTCTCCGCCCAGCTGCAGGTGGGCTTTATCCACTCTCACGTTTTAGCCGCAGACAGATTCCCTTCACGGTAGAGGAGAGGCGGCGGCGGCGGCGGCGGCGGTCGGTCTAATGCGGCGCTGTGTGTTCAGACGTGGCGATCGTCCCGTGATGGATGTGTTTGAAATGGCCCGCAGACGACTCCAGGTCCCGGTCCGGAGGCCCAGCGCCCGAACCCTGGAGCCTCACAGGCTGATGCGGATCCACGACTCGCTGCAGCTCAGGTTCTCAGGTAAGGCTCTGCCTGCCTCTGGCTCCGCCCGCCTCTGGCTCCGCCCACCTGTGGCTCCTCGCCGCCTCCGTCCTGACCGCTGTCCTCCCGTCCAGACGAAGAGTCCCGGCCAGAGGAAGAGGACGTGTCCCACAGGAAGAGGCGGGACTTGGGCGACCCGTTTCAGCAGGCGGGCAGCTGCAGGTCCACCGTCCAGGACGGTACGGACGTCCGGTTCGACCCCCGTGCTCGACGCCGAGTCACGACTTTAACGCAATGTCTCTGCTCGGTTGCAGATTATTCTGACCTGTCTCCGCTGAGGCAACACGATTATCTGGTGAGCCATTTTAAAACACCTAAAGCAGGGGCGTCAAACATGAGGCCCGTGGGCCAAAACTGGCCCACGTCTGCAATGTGGCCCACCAAGGCACTGAGAAAGTTGTAAGAGGGAGTGTCTTAAAACATGCAGGATGCAACAGAAACCGGAAAAAGGTTTCATTAAAATTGCCTCCACATTGAGGTTCTGGTCATTTCCTGGAGTTATTTGTTTGGTTTTGTGAAAATATCGACATTTTCATCACGTATGCTCTGCACCGCAACGCAGAAAAACTTCAATCTAAAGGTTATTATGGCTCTATTTCACCTATTTCACCAGTCCGGCCCTCTCCAGACTGAGAGTGGCTCCTGGACTAACGTGTTTGACACGGCAGTCTAAAATATTCCTGTGTGTGTGTGTGTCTGTGTCTGTTTCTGTGTCTGTGTGTTTGTGTGTGTTGCAGAGGACTGAGATGGGATCAGCTCGAGGGTCTCTGCTGGAGTCAGAGAGCGCCTTCATCGGTAAGACCATCTGTTTCCTGAAGGAGAAGGATTTTCTGTCTCTTTGATCAGTTATATCTGATCAAAGAGAATCGGTCACCCCCGACGGAACTCTGGTCCAGACCCTGATCCAGACCCTGATCCAGACCCTGCTAGTCCGTGATCCAGACCCTGATCTAGTCCGTGATCCAGACTCTGATCGGTGCCCTTTTCCTCGTCTCAGCCAGACGACGCTACTCATTCTTTCCTCTTTCACTCATTGCGTCTTTCCGTTTTGATTCCGTTCTCAAGTGAACAGAAACACAAAAAGCCTTGAAAGTTCTGCGGTTCCACAGGAAGCTGTTGCCGTGGAAACAGAACCTCGGATGTTTGACTTGGTATCAGAGAGCTGCAGAGTTTTTCACAGTAAACTCCAGAATTCGGAGCCCGTCTCACCCTGTGAGGATTCTTTAACACGGCACTGCCATGAAGACCGGATTTAATTCGTATCTTCGCATAAACTAATTTCAGCTCCAACTTGTTAAGCTGGGTTTTTTTTTTTCTTTAATTCTAACAAAATGTTGATCTGTTTTTCATAAACATCCACTGATCATCACTTACAGAACAAGAAGTAAATTGATTCAGAACTTTAAGACGTCAGTGAATCTGTCATCCTCTTATCACCTTATGAAGTTATACGATTCAACAGAGAACAAAACAGAGGAAACGTTTCACAAACGTTCTACTGTTATTGGTAGAAATGTTTGAGGAATTGTTATGAAAGGTTCCGTTTCTCGCGCTCGGTGTGAGATTCCAGCGCCTCCGTCCAGGTGAGTGAAGCTGCTGTTTCTGTGCTCAGATCCTCTGGAGGCTTCGTCGCTGCCTCAAACCCCGAAGAGGAGAAGAGTCGCTTCCTGTCGGCCAGAGAGAGGAGGAGGTGACAGGCAGAGTCAGCAGGTATACATACACACACACACACACACACACACACACAGACTCAGTCTCCCTGTTGTCTCGGTGTGCTTTCAGGACCGAGCGTCTTCCAGCCGTCCCTCGCAGGAAGTGAAGCCCCTCAGCGATTGGCCGAGCTGGAGCAGGGGGCGTCGCCTGGTGGCTCTGGGACAGCGCGGACACGTGGACGCTCCCTCGGGACCGCCGGGCCCGTCGGACGACGACTCCCCGCCTCCTCGCTTCTCCCTCCACCTGAACCGGCAGAGCTCCGGAGAAACGGACGACGCCGACATCTGGACCCGGCCGGGGAGCTCCGACACCTTCAGGAGCTTCAAACAACCTTAAAGAGCCCGATCCCCCCCGACTGAATCCCCCGACTGACCCCCCACTGACCCCCCCGACTGAACGGTGCCTTAACTGCTTCGACTAACGCCCGAGGACAGAGCATCACGGTGTCTGTGTGGAGATGCGATCATGTCAAGCCTGGAGGGATTTTCTCGCTTTGAGATCCTCCAGTCTGAGAGACCATATTTATTTCAATGATGAGATTGTTTTTTAAAAAATAAATTCTATTTTTCGTATTTTCTGTCTGCTCTTTCATTCCGTATTCAAGTCACCGTGCACGTGGACCCAGACAGTGGAGAGGATATTGTAAGGATTACTTATGAGGAAGTCCATTTTCAAGAGACCAAACAGTTTCTCCATAAAATGACAACAGTCTCAACATAAAACAATTTTTGTTGAACCTTCTGTTGCAAGAAACCCTCGCTGCTTTATTTGAAATTTTAATTTTGCTTGGTCCTCTGGAGCCTCTTGCTGGCCGAGTTTTGGCCCACGAGCTTTATGTTTAACAACTCTGGTTTGAAACCTGACATAGCGTTGGTGTTGAAGTGTTATTATGAAGCTGACTTGTTCTCTTCAGCCTTTGGATTTCCGTGCAGTGGTTTCAGGCTAACTGACAGGATGAACGTCTGCTGTGGCTGTGCTGCTGGCGAAGCGCCGTGCTCGCTGGTTTTCCTGCAGTTTTACATTATTCGGGGCTTCCAGCAGTGAAAACAGCTTGTTGTTGGACCCCCACTGAGATCTGGTTGGTTTATTCATCCGACTCGTCTGTAGATCACCTCTCAGATCTGTTCCCAGACACTCCAGCACGTTTAGAGAGGAGTGATTGAGAGAGTGTCTGTCAAACCTTTTCCAGACGGTTTAAATAAAAAAACGAAGCCCCAATGCACCGAACCTCTGGTTAATCTCCCCAACAGAAACGAATTACCAAGTGTGAATGGAGTGAATTCTTCATGAAAGAGCGACCAAATGAGAACATATATAAATCATACTATAAAACATACTATAAACAATCTGAAATTATCCTCACATGAACCTGAAGACAATCCGCCTCGTGCACACAGAGAGAACGAGCAAACTCAGCTGTCACTTTGCGAGAATGTTCTGGAAGATGCTGTGGAAGTGAGGCAGCAGATGAGGGAAGGAAGCCGGTCGGTGTGTTGAAGTTTGTGAAATACATTTCATTGCCTCTGTTGCTGTGTTGCCCCCCCCCCCTCCCCCCGCCGCCTGCATCCCGCGCCTCCCTGAGTGATGAGCATCTCCAGGATTGGATAGGAAGGGGGACAGAAGCCATCTAAACTGTGCTGTAGCCCCATTACTCACCCAGACACCCCAGTGTCAACACACACACACACACACACACACACACACACACACACACTGACTCAGGAAGGCCGCAGCACCAAACCATGACCAGCAACTTCAGCACCCTCTGATAACAAAACTGTCGACTGGTTGAAAGAATTTACTCTTCTCGAACTAAGTCTGAGAAACGTCCATAACTTTATTCTCTTATAGTTTCCGTCATCATTTAACAAAACTATCCCATCACTAAAATGTGTCAATTTTAAATTCCACTAAGAGTCATTTTCTATTCAGAAAACATCATAAAGTCCTGTACTGTGTAGAAATGTGTGTATTTGGAAACATCTCAAACTGGGTTTATGGCTAAACACAACTAAAATAGTTAAAAACCAAAGAAAATGGAGACTGAAAAGGTTGGGAAATAAACAAAACTTTTTTTTTTTTATCATTTGTGCTTGTGTGTTAATTCTGGAGCTGTATTTGCAGGAATTTAGTCGTTTGTAAAATAAAACCAGCAACAAAGTCTGTCTATGTCAGTAATCTGATTACTTGTTTCACATCCAGGAACTGGAACACTAACAAAAGATAGTTTTAATCATAAAGAATCAGGATTAGCACTTGCAAGGTGAGCGTAATGGCATTCTGGGAAGAATTTTTACTTCGTTTGAATTAGTTGCTTTACTAACAAACAGTTTTGTTGTTTGACCTTAATGTGAATCCATTGATTTAACATGAGTCTTTTCTACACACCTCTGCTCAGTCTCTCTCTTTCTCTGTGTGTGTGTGTGTGTGTGTGTGTGTGTGTGTGTGTGTGTGTGTGTGTGTCCTTGGATCCAGTCAGCATTATGAATCCTTGAAGAGGCTAATGAACACCATAGCTCACTTATGGTAATCAGTCTCTTGAATTAGGCCTCTGCTGGAGTGGCCTATTAGAGGAGATCAGAGCGAAATGGATGATATTAGGGCCGCGCTGCCCACTGGAGATATCACAGTGTGTGTGTGTGTGTGTGTGTGTGTGTGTGTAAGTGAGACATCCCTGTATGAGTATTTCTGGAAGTACTACTTGTTTAATGAAAGTTAATCCATGTTTTTAGAGCAGAGTGAAGATCTTCTGCTCATTATGGAGGTGTAGTACCACCCTGTCACCACAGGAGGGCAGTGGTGTATTACAGAGGACTCCTAAAGGAAGGAGCGTTTCCTGTAAGGACTGAGTTAACACATTCACACACACATGCCAGGCCAGACTCAGCTCACTGTCCACAACCTGCACGACTAAAGCTCCGGCAATGTATTTAAATGTATTCATGCTACGAACCCACACTGAAAACACCTTCCTCCGTACCATTCATTCTTTTTCTTTGAAGGGGGTCTTTTCTCCTTGTCTTCTCCTCCACATCCTCCTCTTGCCCTCGTTTGCCTCTCCTCCTCCTCCTCCTCCTCCTCCTCCAGTTCAGGCCAGGAGCCATCAAACTAAATTTTGGATCAATCGTTTGATCATTCCATACAACACCACTGCTACGCCCAATTTAGCTGACACACACACACACACACACACACACACACACACACACACACACACACACACACACCACACACACACACACCACCACACACACACCACACACACACACACACACACACACACACACACACAAACACACACACCACACACACACACACACCCACACACACACACTTGTGCGGCCTATCCCTTATGTTACCTCTGGGATGTAGCTGACAAATGACAGCGCTACTCATCTGCCAACCCTGAATCTCCTCCTCGGTACTGTGTGTGTGTGTGTGTGTGTGATCGTTGAGGGACATGGGGAGATGGAGGGCAGATTCCTGCTCTCTGATTGGTTGAAGTGCCCATCCTGCAGAGTTATGGATTTTTGACAGAAAGGATAGTTTGCTTCGACCATGTTGCTCAGCAGACTATGAAAAACAGGTTATTTTCTTTCGAGCTGAGAACAAACCACACATTTCCACTGGTAAAATCTGTTATTTCACCATTTATGGATTTGGTTGTTTTTTTCTTTTCCTCTGGAGGTGCAGGGACAGAGCGAAAATCAGGAAGAGGAGGAAGAGCTGCAGGAACGACGGCAGACCTGAATAAATGGTAAACCTGGGCCAACAGACGGCGGCGCCGCACGGCCGTGGTCGCGGTGAACCTGCTGGACGGGGGTTCTGGAACCCGGTCCGACCTCGCGCCCGTCCGGTCTGGACTCAGGTTTCAGGCACATCTTGACTTTGTGTCCAGCTGTGCTGACTCGGGTTGAGCATGATGTTCGTCTCAGCACCGATCCGGGAGTCTCTGAAGGTCAGGGCGGCGGAAGAGAAGGCCTGGTTCCTCTCACCTGACGCAGCTGCTGGGCCCCGGGGCGGGGGGGGCACGGGGATCATTTCTATACTTCCATCCATCCCACTCTTCTCATCATATCCATTTCTTCTGAGGCTCCTGCTGAATAAATCCTCGCTTACGTCAGACGGCCATCTTGGAATATTTGAGTCATGAGAACGAGCAGAGCGACTGGAATTAACTGAAAGCAGAATAAAGGTTTCTGGAGGAGTTATTCAATTCCACCTCAAAATCAGAAGAAACCAGAAAACCTGCCTCTGCATTGAGTTTAATTTCACCAGACCACTTTATCAGCGCCGAGAAGAAGAGACAGTTTTCATCAGGAATCTAACAGGACCTCATCTGCGCAACACAGTCAGTCAGAGATCAGTTTTCTATCTGGATGAACTCGGATTCCGCATTTTTTCCGGCGGTCCGGAGCTCAAAATCTCCCAAAAATGTGAAGGAGGAGACGCGGAGAGGATCAGTCCCTTTGTTTAAATCCGGCGAAGCGGGAGCCGAACGCCACAAACGTGAGTCTGTGGAAGATCGAGGCGTCGGAGGCCAAACGTGAGAGAGATCAGGTAGAAACACACGCTTTAATTAGCAACTGAGGAATGCTCGCAGCTCCGAGTGTGTGGTGTGTGTGTTTGATGGCTTTAATTAGTCGAAGTGTGAGATGAAACACTGAGGAAAATCAACAAAGTGGCATCTCCATAAAGGTAACAGCCGCGTCGCGTCCTCCCCTCTTCCTTTCTTCACCGCGGAGGAGGAAATGAGAACCAGGGAGCAGAGACGAAGACAAAGTAAATATCTTTAATCAAACCGCGAGCTCAGAGCGCCAGCAGCTTTATTAGCTCCACACACACACACACACACACACACACACACACACACACAGTCTGTTGTTCCAACGCATACAAATTGAAATCTGCCCTCCAGAAAGCTTCGGCTTCAAGCCCGTGTCTCACTGTACAGATTACAGGTAGAAGCGCAGAGATTACTGTGAAACTAAAATTGAGTGTCTCGTTTCTGATGTCTCGCCCGCGGCCTGAATCGGGAAGAGAGACGTTTCTTATTTTCCCTTCCTCTCCTGTCTCGCTGTGATACTATTTGCTCGGAGGAGGAGGCTGATGAGACGGGACGACGTGCTTCAGTCTGTTGCTCAGAGACCAGAGACCAGCATGGAGGAGACGGAGTGTGTGTGTGTGTGTGTGTGTGTGTGTGTGTGTGTGTGTGTGTGGGTGTGTGTGTGTGTGTGTGTGTGTGCCAGTGACTCAACACATTGCTACTACTTGCAGCATCTCGTCCTCGTCATCACAACACGTGACCTCGGTTCCATTTCCAGTTTTCACTCTGATTTTTTGTCAATAACCGTTTTGGAGCTTTAATTCCATATTTACCAGAATAAAAGCCCCAGTTTAAAGAGGATCTGGCTTTTAGTTTTTGTGGATCACAATCAAGAAGATACTTTGACAACATAAACAGTGATTTGCTTTTTCCTCCAGATAATCCTTTTAACTGTGTTTGTATTTAGATTTATGAGTACATACTTTAATTTCTCTACTTTAATTTACAATATTTGTGTCTATTGACATTTCTGGGTGTGTGTGAAGTGTTTGAGACAAAAATATCAATGCCCAAATATCCGAATACAAACAGACGTCTGTAATAATTACACTGCTTCGTGCTCATAAATACCACTGACACGGTTTCTGTCAGGAAGCGTGTGTTAAACCACAGAAGTTCGGTCTCAGGTTGAGAAAGTAAGTCAGGTCAAGCTCTGAAATGAGCTCTGAATCCTCCGGAGACCAGCAGCCCTAATTCTTTATTTTAACAGTGGCAGGGTGTCTGTGTATATTCAATTAGGTGCACTTTGTCACAAACTGCTCCCGGAAAGTCTCAGGAGGCAACAGGGAGGGCGTCAGAGAAGCTCTTTCGCCCATCATTCAACCAGAATTTAACTCAGGGTAAAGTCACTGTTTTCACAAAGTCAGCTGAAGCTGCTGCAGATTGTATTTATTCAGTAAAGGCTAAATTAACTCAACAAAGGTTCTTCTGTTTGCACTTGAAGACTTCTTAATTGAAATTCTGTTAAATCATTTATTCTTCCCAGTTAAAAATGTTTATTTCTATTGATGCTCATAAATCATTCAATCTACAAATATTTTCACCACTTTTCATATAAATGTCCTTCTTTATGTGAAAATACACATCTTCATTTGTAGCTAAAAAAAATCCTTGAATTTTTTGAATATCTATCTATCTATCTATCTATCTATCTATCTATCTATCTATCCTTGACTTCCTCCTCATGTCTGATTGCTCCCTGATGTGTTTCACCTGTGTCTGAGTGTGTGATCATCTTCACCTGAAGGCTGTGGTGCATTCTGGGTATCTGTATCTGTGTTTCTTTGTTTGTAGCTCTCCAGCATCTCACTCCTCTGCGTTCTGCCTGTTCCCAGTATCTCTGTTATCTCCTGTTGAGGACTTTTATTTTGGATTTTTGGTTTGTGTTTCTGCAGCGTGTGCATGTGACCCCAGACCCACACGTGGATTTACCTGGAAGTCCTCCAGCATTTTAGTTGCATTTCTTTGTTATGATAATTCACCTTTCTGTGTTTCTTTTGAAACTGCGATAACTAATCAGCATTTTTCTCAGTCTGATAAGAAACCGATGAGTAAAGAGCGTTTCATTCATAACATATCATCGTTTTGTCGCCTCAAAACAGACGTGCACACAAATGTCAGGAATCAGATGTAGCACCCACATGGACCTGTATCGGATCAGGACCAGGATCGAATTACAACCTAATCAGGTTACGTGTTTACATAAATATCAGAGTTTAACTGGTGTGAATAACTGCAGCCCCTGAGAGCTTTTAATGTGAATTTTTTTTTACAGTATTTCACTGTAACATTACAGCTAAACAGATGAGTTTATCTCTCCTCTGAAAGATGGTTGAAAATGACATTATTTAAATTATTTTCAACCCTGATGTTTCAAGGACACAAAAAAAAGTGGAGATCAGGTGAGGGGCTTTCCTGCATTTGTCTGGTGATCACAACCAAATGAAAATCAAAATTTTTTTAAGGATATCTTTATTGTTTTTTTTCACTTCAAGTAAAAGTAAAGACTAAGGCAAAAAAACACACACACAAAAACTACAACTCAGTGTCAACAAAAACAATAAATAAAAACATTTTTAAAAACTCAAATTGACACTTGAGAGGGTGTTGGAGACCAGCAGGCAGTGAGATGCTGCAGTGTGGCATTCGGTTGGTATCACAGCTCAAGAGTGTGATTCTGAAGGTACGTCTGTCCAGAGCAGTCCAGCGAGGCCCCGCTGCACAGTCTGCTACTTGTAGAGCCAATGTGGTCCCAGAGAGGGGCCCGGGTTTTAGAAAACGAGCTTCCAGTTTTATCCAGATGGATTCAGAAAGCCTTCAAAAAGAGGAACCTTGACATTTTTCTGCCGTGTGTCTCTGGCGATTGATAATAAAAGGTTTCAGGTTTCAAACGTTTTTAAAGTTAAGACATTAAATTCCATTTAAGTAACCGTGACAGAGGTTTTGGCATAAATGACTTTCGAACTTGTGATTGACCCTGCAGTCTTTTAATTTCTTTGGAGCACTGAATGCTGTGTTTCTCGTCCCGCAGAACCTTTTTTCTTTTAGATTTTCTGATGTTCTTTGGATGCAGCGCAGTGGACTCCTGCAGAAACTTTGAGAAAGCCTAATTTCATTTTATTTTCTAAAGAGGTGTACCTGAACATTAGCATACAGTCATCATACATTCATTTTCCCAAGAACTGGCGTGTGCTTTGTAATGGTTAAAACTTTTTCCTGTGCAAGTTTATCCCACATTCAAAAGCTGTTAAAGTGATTAGAATCAAACTGTGCCTTCCTCATAATGCTCAGCCTTCATCACATTCATATTCATCTCTGTGCACTGGAGCCACTTATTACAGTCTTGGATTTCCAGATTGCGTGAAAAATGGGGAATCTTGACGAACATCTTGGCCCCGCTGCTGTCGTCTCAGCGTCTCTCTGAGATGATAAACGCAGCTAATGGATTTTTAAATGGAAATGATGAGGAAATATCAAGCATCTATCTGTCTGTGGCGAACAAACAGGAATTCATTTGATCGGCAATGAATATCTAAATGAACTCATGTTCCGAACTGTATGCTGGACCTGTGGAAGAGGCTGAGCGTGCAGTGGAGGGTTTTACAGGGATAGAATAGAAACTAAAGTGTGTGTGTGTGTGTGTGTGTGTGTGTGTGTGTGTGTGTGTGTGTGTGTGTGTGTGTGTGTGTGTGTGTGTGTGTGTGCGCTGTCTGCTTCAATAGAAATTCCCATGAATTATTTCCCACTTTTCTCTGCCACTGTATTCCGGTTATTGACTGAAAATCATTTTACGATTGTTGGTCCGTTAGCAAATAGTTTCATTTTGTTCTGTTTCAGGACGGTTTTCCAGCCGAACGTCTTTATTTAGAATCATCATTTGATCTACGGTGGTCAAAGGCAATTTGTTCAAACAGAGAGTGTGTATGTGTGTGTATGTGTGTGTATGTGTGTGTGCGTGTGGATTTTACTGCTGTTTTATAGTCCATTAGAAGCTCTTTACAGCAGCCTCATGGCCCCGTTCTGTTCTTTTTATTCGGCCGCTCTTTATGGCGTTAAGTAGCTAAATGACGGCGGCAGACGGGGCCGCCGCTCTCTCAAAGGCACAGCCGGACGCGTTCTGGCAGACGAGTCGGCCGACGGGCACTCAGGCTGTTCCTCCGTCCGACTGTCCGAGCCGGAGCGTGTCCGAGTGGCGAGGGTTTTCATTTGGCTGGTTTCAGTCAGATGTGACGGCGTTAACGATCACACTGCTTTCAGAGATTCCTCTGTTCACATCGATCTCATCGCGCCAGGGACTCCAAAATCTTATTTTTATTCCTGTAACTACAAAGTTTCTCAGTTTAACGCTTGAGTCAGCTGATCATTTGGATCCAGTAATTAGAATTAGGATGCTTTAATCACCACTGCGGGTCGGATTTTTCTAATCGTTCAATAGAACATGCAGAGAACATGCAGATTGTCGTTCTCCGTTATGCAGATGAATCGCTCTCTTCTGACTGAAACGTTCACCTGCACCTGTAATCCTGCAGCAGCAAGCAGGAGAAAACCTCCGCAGCTCGACTGACACCAGAGAGGAGCTCTGCAGGAAACGCCGGCGGCTCTGACCCTTCCTGTCGAGAGGCCATCGCTGTTTCTGCACATTGTTGACACGTTGAACACTACAAATATCTGGGAGCGTTTATCGAAAGCAGCGGCGGAGTCCACCGGTCTCCCCCACGGTCCAACGGATCAGTCCCAGAAAGAGAGCAACATGTCTGCAACAAATTAATGCTTGGTGAGAGTGTACCAATTTCTGGACGCACCTGCTTTGCCCACGTTTCCAGGGACAGTGCGCGGTTTGTCCGTTTTGTGTTGCAGAGTCAGAAACCCGTCCGTTCTCAGCCTCCGTGTGCTTCCAGCGCTTCAACAGCCGATCCGCTCACTGAGACGATCGCCGCCACCGAAGGCATGAAACGATATCATTAAATCATGCGCACTTAACCACTTACAGCAGGAAACACGGCTGGAAAAACGGCCTGGAGTGCGACCGCCAGCTTGTGGTTATTAATTAAAAGGCGTACTTGAGGGAGGCCGAGCTGCAGCCTCCAGGCTGAGCGGCGGCTGCGGGGAGGCAGACGGCTGAAGGAAGTTCATGTGTTCAAGGTTACGACTGGCATTAAGAAGAAGAGGAAAAAAAAAAAAACCCTCAGCGATTGAGTGATTTGAAGCCACAGACGTTCAGGGAGACTTGTTGAAAGGCGGCGTCGGCGTTGCGGGGGAGCAGCAGGCCGCCTGCCGGATTCCTGTTGATCTGAAATGGAGCAGCTCCAGGTTTTCTGTGTGTCGTTATGAAGCATCTGTTCAACAAACAAGGAACAAAAGGGGGAAGAGCAGCTCCGCTCTGGCCGGGCTGGGCGCAATCCATCAACACGCATCACGAACCGCGCCGTGTGTGTGAGTGTGTGTGTGTGTGTGTGCGCAGCAGAAGTGATTAGAGAGCGTTTTCAGCTCTCAGACATGTCATGAAGCAGGCAAGTCAAACGCTGCTCCTTAACACACACACACACACACACACACACACACACACACTCGGCGCGGCCCTGCACAGTTTGACCCTCGTCTGTTGTCATCACGATAGGTTGCTAATTAAGAAGAGATTCTCTCACACTGACGCCGCGCGCTGACAGCCTGTCGCCCGTCTCCCTGCCCGGGAGTCTCGTGAGGAGCCGGGTATGTGTATAGGAGTGTGTGTGTGTGTGTGTGTGTGTCGGGGCACTGCGGTGTGACAGTTTCTGTTCTGTGGCAGAGCTGCCCCCTGCTGTGAAGGGCCTGAGAGGTGATTTGTCTCCCTCAACTGTGCTCTGTGTGCGACTGCGTGTGCACGCACACAAACACCAGAGCAGAATTCACTCCTTCGACGAGCACGGCACGCCGTCTGCCGAAAACAGCGAGCGCGGCCTCCATTATGGAGATGTTGAGGTGGAGGAAAAACACACACAGGCTCATTTTTCTGACTTTGCTGTAAGGTAATTCTCAGCAACAAGAAACTGGAAGCGGAGTTCTAAGAAGTGGTTTTCACCCTGACCTACGACCTCTGACAGGTCACTCAGTCAGTTTTACTCTGAAATATTCTCTTGTCAACGTTCAAAGAATGCGTGGAATTAATCTATATTCTGTCTATGTGGTTTGACAAATAAATACATGAAATGTGGAATTACTATTTTTCCTTCAGCTTCTTGGAAAAGCAGCGCTTTTGGGATTACTTTACACAAAACAGAGAAAGGAAAATATTCAGTGCAATACACCAGTCAGTGTAAAAACGAGCTAATCTTCTGTTTGCTGTTCAAATGGTTTGTAATAAACTGCCAGAAAGCTGCAAAAGAACATTTCCTAGTCATGTTATTTATCTATAAGATTTGGTCTTATACAGTACTTCAGTGTTTTTGTGATTTTTATGATCAAATAAGTGACACTGTGAATGAGCCAAGTTATGCTGAAATGATAGATTGAATAAACTCTGAGTAGATTTGCATGTTTTTTATAAATATTTTCCCAGAGATGAGTTGAAAAGGGGGAAATACTTCAATGAGAACATTTTAAATTCTGTAAAAGAGCAAATGGATCCCAGCAGAGATTTCTTTGGCGAGAGTTGAACCTTCTTTCAGGACAAACACTCACAGCTTATGGTCATTTTTATGTTTGTCTTTATTCAAAGATTAGTTCTTACATTAATGCATTTTCACGGAAATATGACCCATTTCATTTGTTTAGATGATTTGACAGGATCAATAGAGACCTATCAGCGTATAAGTTATGTGCTAATGTTAATAATAATTTTCATAATGTGAACAAAGCTTTGTATAAAGACCCAGTTTGTGATTTTAAGAGCTGTTTTATGGATCATTAGCGTTCTTCTACTTCAGGCACTCTTTATGTAAATGACTCATCTGAAGAAATCAACTTATAATAGATGCAAATTAAGCATTTCAGACAGAAAGATGAGATTTGACACATTTACCGTGTATTAAACCTTGATCCAGACGGGATCAAGATGGTCAGAATGAGAGGTGGACTCGCAGGCTGACTCGGCGCCAAGCCAGGCTAACGCTAGGTCAGAGTCAGACACAAGCTAACGCAGGTATAGCGCTGTTAGCACTGTGGCCACTCCCACCAATGACGAGGAGATTTGAGAATAGGACTTGATCTCACGGTCCTTAAAGCGATACTTCAACATTTTGGCAAATTGGCCCATCTCGGGCAATTCGGTAGTCATTTAGAACAGCGTACTTACTTTTTTTGTGAGGGCGAGCTGTTGTTTATTCAGCGGTGGGTCCGAGGAGAGCTTCACGGCGGACATAATGGAAGTGGACGGTACAGTTGCTTCCCTCGTCAAACTCATCAAATACACAATCCAACAACCCCAACAACACTCGGGTGGACACGTTATAATCTGCACATTCACTACGCTGTGAAACACCTACAAATAATATTGTAGCGTTACGACACTGAAGCAAATACTGGGAACTACTTTTTCTTATGAGATCACTACGCCCAGACGCCATGTTTAGTAAGTAGTTCCGTCTTAGCAATCTTCGCAAAAACCACTCAATCTCGGAATTTTGCATTAATATTTCATAGCGTAGTGAATGTGCGGATTATAACATGTCCACCAAAGTGTTTTGGGGTTGTTGGATTGTGTATTTGATGAGTTTGACGAGGGAAGCAACTGTACCGTCCACTTCCATTATGTCCGCCGTGAAGCTCTCCTCGGACCCACCGCTGAATAAACAACAGCTCGCCCTCACAAAAAAAGTAAGTAGGCTGTCCTAAATGACTAGGGAATTGCCCTAAATGGGCCAATTTGCCAAAATGTTGAAGTATCGCTTTAAGTTTCAACACACTTCTTGCCAGGGACTGCTTTCGATCGTGGCAACAGACTGAGGCCGACCCTTGACACATCTTCAGCTGTGTACCTCAACTTCAACGAGTGTTTCGGCCATTTATCACAATACAGTCCCACCACAGGCTGATCAGACCTGGGTGTGTGTCGACAGGTTGCCTCCTCCCTCCAGACAGGATCTTCCTCTTCATCCACAGCCAGTGACGGCTTCTTTCTGCCGTGTTGGCCAGGTGGTTTTCCATCAAAGCCCTCTTTCAATAGAAGACTGATGAAGGACAGGTAGCTCACATATCGAAAGGACAGTTCTCTGTTATCATAGTTGCAGTTTCAGTGAAAGCTAGAATGACTGTCATATAAGTAATGTAGGCATACAGTCAAAACTACAATAAAAAAATTGAATTTAAAAAGGGAGTTTAAAACTGATTCAGGTCAAAGACCATATTTCTAGATGAATCTGCAGCTGACAGCTGACTGCTGCTGCTTTACCCACTTTTCCCAGGGTAGCTGAGGTTTCCAGGCCTCAAGATTTCCTGAAGAGCAGACTTTGTGTTTTCAGTGCCTTCAGAGTCCCAGAGGATGAATTTCATTTTGTATTTGTTGGCCCGTTGGATCATAACTCCAGGAAGTGTCTGTTTGAAAAGATTCAATTGAGAATCCACTAAACCCGTTTGGTGTCGGGATGCAGAGACGCCGCGCTGCTTTTTGTTTTTTGTTTTTTTAAAGATGACACTTTTGTTTATTGGCAGTTCTCTGAAGCTCAGGCAAAGTTTATTAAACCCACATGTGACCTGAAGAACAGAGAGCAGAATATTCCACAGTCCTGGTCTCGTCTGAAATCGTTCACATGCTTCTCGAAGTTCACGGGAAGCATGACTGTCCATCATCGGTGGTCACACACTTCACACAGGAGGACGCAAGAAAGAAAAGAGGAGGGGGTGAAAAACAGACGAAGGACGATGTGATCAGGAGATGATGGATGAGAGGATGGAGGGTACAGTCCCACTCCCTGCCGCCCCTCCTCTTCCTCTCTGAGCAAACCAACGTCTTCATCGCTAGTGTAATAAACAGCCGTACAGCTGTTTGTGAGGCTCCTCGTGGGAAAACACAAAGCCGAGACGAGAGAGGCAAATAATCTCTAAAAGGAAGTGAACTGACAAACAGATGAGAGAGCCCGTTTATGTGTGTAAATGAGAGTGAATTAGAGCTTCGGAGCGAGCGGCGCTCATCCATATTAAAACAGAGCGGGGCTGTTCCGCGGCTCCCGGGACCCTCAGCTCTCCCCGCTCTAATAGATCACACAACGCCTCTGATCACATGGCTGTTTGTTTCCACAATTAACTCAGAATCAGCCGGGCCTGTGATATTTCAGCTTTATGACATTTGCTTGGCATTTTACCTTCATTACAGCTCCTCGCGCCTCCTCCGCTGCTGGACGGTGTGAATGTCCTGAAAAGTCTTCATTATGCTCACGCTGCTGGACCTTCCTCCGTCTAATTGTGTTTCTGACACTGACATGTGTAGATGTCTGTTTTCAGGTGGATAAACTGAAGAAAAATCTGCGGTTTTTGTTTGTTTGTTTGTTTGTTTTGTTTTTCTTTCCTTGTTTCAGTTGCCTCACATCTGACTGATCAGTCAAATCAGTTACTTTATTGAAAGTACTTTACCTCTTTGTTTTTATCCAACAATCGATTCAGCATAACGACTTGTCGGCTGTGAGTTATTTCTTTACTTCAGTCTTCAATTTGGTCAAATTTGAAATCCAATATACTTTTATTCACAGTAAAAAAAAAAAAAAAAAACTTCCAATGATAAGCTCTACACAACCCAATTTAACAACAAAAGTCAAGATGATTCATAAAATTGTTATTTGTGTTGCTGATAATAAAGGAAAATGCTGCAACCTCCAAATTTGTGGATTGAGTCAGAAGAATGAAAGCGGTGCTCATCAGTGTGCATCCAGGCTCAGCAGACGTTATAATTACTCTGATGGATTTCTGACTTTCTAACACGACTGTTGATGTAGTTCTGGGGGAGAAAAAGCAGCGTGTCTCATCGTAATGCTTTAGTGAAGCTGTTTTCTGACTCTGACCGGGTCTCACTATGAGTGGAAATGATTCAGGTTTATAGATTAGAAAGCTTCGGGATGTCAGGAGCTCTGATCTGCTCACTTCTGGCTTTCTGGAACTCAGATGGAGGATCAACGGATTGGAACATTTAAAGCCAAAACCTGAGATGTTTGTCTGGATAAAGAGGACTGAGAAGAGTAATCTGGGTACAGATTATAGAACGGCAAAGAGAAGGTCCCTGACTCTAAACCCAGAGCAGAAATATTCAGAAAATGATCATAGCTGGCCTGAACTTTAAGGCGAGGCCGCCGTATTTTGGAGCTCATTTTAGAAAGTGCCTTCGATTAACTGGCAGGAGCAAAAGAAAAGATCATACTGAATAAAAATGAGAAACTTCAAAGCAATTAAAAACAACAAAAACTCCATCAAGCCCACTTGATTCATTTTAAAGTCTATTCTTGACTTTAGAGAATCAAATGCGTGAGAAGTTTTGAAACGGAACTCAGAAAGCAGCTTTTCAGACCAACTGGACTCTTGTGAAAGACTCTCAGAGTCGCTCTGATGACAAACCAATCCAGTTCAGACAGTGTTCCAGCAGCACTCTGAGCCAGAATTGATTGTTTAATTGTTTCCTGATTGAATGTTTTCTGCCTTCTGTTGTGTTGAGTGAGCTGCAGGCTGGATCAGTCTCAGCGCCTGACATGTTAGCATTAACTCCAAGTGTCTCTGATTCGGTCTTTTGTGCACTGATGACGAGCGTCATCCCAATCACTGATCGCACACAAATGTCTGAAAAGCAGGATATTTTTCCCGCACAACAGGCCCAGATTTGCCAGGTTATAATAATAGATCCTTTATTTTACATCTGTTTATTCCTCCTGCAGCTTCTTGAGGCCACTGAGACGCTGACTGCTGACATTTGCTTCATGTTGACGTGTTGTTAATGTCGTCTCTTCACAAGATCTTACTCTCACTGAACCACAAATTAAACTCCTGCAATCGGTCTTATTCACAAACTCGGGATACGTGGTCTATTCTGACCACGTATCCTGAATTTGTCCCTCACCCTGTCCTGAAGACAGACCTCTGGTGTCTCAGTCACACTGATGGCCACACTTGAATCATTGTTGTTTCTCCTCTGGTACGAGTCTCTGAATGTGTGTTTTTATATTTGTGTAGAGCTAAATACAGTTTAAACAGCATTCATCCACTGAAAATGCCTGAAACAAGCTTGAATCAAATAAACCTTTAAAGCTTTTAATCCTCAGGAAACAGAGGATAATGAGTATTGACAGAGGAGGAGATGAGATGTTTTTTTTACACTCCTTGCTCTGTGTGTTAATAATGTCTTATTTTGTTGTGTTTGTTGTTGTTTGGCTGTATTTTATCTCTTGGTCTCAACATGTCTGTCATGAAAGTGTTCGATTCGTTTGAGGATTGTGATAACTTCCTGCCTGTATATTAATGGATGAAACTTCACAATGGTTGTTGCTCAGAAACAGTTGTTTCAATCTCTTAAACGTTTTATTTGTCATGATTTTATTTTAACCTAAACATCCCAAACATGCCGACCCCCTGCTGTGTGTCTGCAGCCGAGCTGGAAGATGCTCACAGCAGGGGGTCGGCACTACTAAATTTGGTGATTGTTGATAATTTAATGATTAATGCAAATTAGAAATAGATAGTTTAACTGGATTTATGAGACTGATATCAACAAATTGGCAACAAACTGACCATAAAGTTGATCTTCAACATTATGGTTGATTTCTTACTTTTTTCTAATAGTTTACTTTCATGCTCTGATTTTCATGTTAGGTTTCCTTTTTTCAACATCTAATGCACTCTTCTTTAAAATCTCAAGGTGAAAACCACAATTTGTGTTTCCCCTCTGCGCTGCAGTGTGAGGGAAACCAGGACGCTCTGATATTGACTCGCCGCTCGGCTTCTTGAAACATCCGATATTCTGATTCCACCTCAGCTTTTGAAAGGTTGTTTCTCTGCATTCTGATGGACGCACAGCTGCTTTAATGCTGTTGAAACTGCGAGCCGGCCTACGACCCCCCCTGTCTCATTCCGCTCTAAAAACATCTCTTCTGCTTCAGTAATAATTTTTATTTAACATAGAGATGTGTTTTAGATTCAATGCAAAATACTCAGAAGACTATATGATTGTTTGTTTTGAGCATGTCTATAAAAGACGGTGCAAATCAGCTCAACCAGAGATGCAGCTGTTATTGTGGTTAAAGACATAACAGTGGTGGAAACGCCGACGTTTTGATCCAGTCTATATAACCAGATGATGTTGTGGTAAATCTACACCTGTTAAATTCAGGAGTGAACAGTTTGCATCTTCTCTCTATAGGTGTGTGAGTTTTCTGGTTTCTTCTCACAGTACAACAAATGTGTATTAAAGGTGCTGTAGGCAGGATTCCGCATCTCCGCCATCTTGCTTAGGGTTACCTGAGCAAGATGGCGATTTGACCCATCTAAGATGGCGATTTGAAACCCAGCACAGCCAATCCTGTCCTGTTTTCTCTGACATCACGCCCTTACGCAAGTTAAGCCCCTCCCACAAGAACCCGCGATGAACGCCCCTCGACCAATCACGGTTAGAGCCTAATGGGCTCTTCTGATTGGTCAAAGATACCTGGAGCTGTCGAGATTCCTTTTCAGCTCAGAAGAGAGACAGATGGAGACGCTGCGCCCTCGCGGTAGTGCAGTTATGCTACACTCCTAAAGGATTATCAATGGATACTCTAACATTTAATCCAAAGAAAACTCAGAAAAATTAGCAATGACTAGCAAACTCCTGCCTACAGCACCTTTAAGTAAATTGATGGCTTTAAATTGTCTTTTTGTGTTTACCGTGTAATAAATAGTTTTTCTAATTTAGGATGTACTTTGGTTTTCTGTCCAAAGTTGGATAAAATCACCATAAGAGACGAACAGATGTATCGAAGGAGATTTCATTTTCCTCCACAGGGTTCAGAAAAGTTGTCATAATATGGGAGTCTTTGCAAATTCAGATCCACGCAATCGAAATACAACACACACACTCTCTCTCACACACACACAGTGAACATATCAGTCACCCACATTACGTGGGTGATGAAACACACAAGTAAAATGCACCCTCACGCATGTCAGGAGTGCACGCATGCGTGCACGTGCACCCACACTCCCATTCAGGGTCCTCTGGTGAAAGGCACAATCACACTCAAACAGATGAAGTACAGTCACCACACATCCAAACGCACAAAGCGCATCACGGAGACAAATCCATTCTTCTCGGCTGAAAAAAAAAAAAAAAAACCGACGGCGGCCTGAATCATCCACGCCCCCGGAGCGACGACGAGCAGGGCTTAAAGGAGGGAGGACGGCGGTGGCAATCAACCCGATTAGGCAAACAGTGGATGCACCGAGTGTTTGACACCTACAGGGCGATGTGGGGAGCGGGGAGCCGGGCCGCTGTCTTGTCTTCGGCTCTTTCTGATGCAACCACTTCTGAAACGTTCCCAGCCAGGCGTGAAGGTACGGAGAGGAAATGTGTTTGCAGGAGCGCGCTGCACCGTGATGCCTCCGTCTCGCACCAACCCGGCGCCGGGAAGACAACGAGAAAGGAAAAGGTGATGAGAGGTTTGAGAAACAGCAGAGGAGGGAAGGCAGGCGGAGTTTAGAAACACGTGAATAATCAATGAACCTTCGTTAAACTCTCAGCCCGCTCGCGGTTCGGCGCTGAGCTGGAGGTCACATCCCTAATTCAAAAGAACAATGTAGGTCAGGATACACACACTGAGAGCGCTGAAATCCCACCGAGGCGTCAGTTACATGACTTAAAGTGAAAATACACCATTTCAGAAAAGTTTCATGTTTGCACAGCGACACTGAAAATAATGTCTGTTTCCATGGAAACGTGCTGAAAACGGTGTAGTTAGCATGTCAAACTGTGTTGGTTTTTTTCCCCTGTCTCCATGAAGACAGAGTCAGAATGTTTTCAAAAGGTTCCACCCAGTTAGCAGTTTTTGAAAAGTTACGTTTTCAGTGGCTCCGAGCACAGCTGTCATGTAAACCATCATCCAAAACATGGCTGAATCTTTCTGAATCATTCTATTTTATACATTTCTTTCTTTACTGTTTGCTCTCTGTCCCTCACAGTTTCCTCCTGAGACGTTCACAAAGCCTTACAACGAAAAAAGAAACAAAGACAGAAAGGTTTTGTGGACAAAAGCAAACATGATTTCATCTTTGTGAGAATAGCTTCTCATATTAAAGAGTCAAAAATCATAAAAGTCACTTGCTGAAAGGGCATGTTATACTTTTTTCTTTTAATCTTGAGCCTTTTTCATCACATAAAATGTAAAAAAACGACTTAAAATTACCAAAATTTAAAGCTTTAGCCAGCTGAAGACCAATATGTGTGCCCTAATTTAAAATCTTCAGGTAGTTTTTGTTGTAGCTGAAGAGGATCCAGATGTTGGGACTGATGCGTCCAGGCTTCAACCTAATTTAACCTATAGCCCCCAAACGCGTGTGAATAAAGCTTTCCTCGGCAGTCTTTGAAGCCCACATGTGCAGATTTAACATTTGGCTGCATTGACTCACACTGAAACAGACATGTTTCAGAAGATTTGGCTTCATCAGGCTGATTGTTTCCTTCACCAAACGTCACCAAACCGTCTCTTCAGTTTATCGCCACCTTGTGTTTGGCTCCTTCTCTTCGTTCAGTGTCGCTCTCCGGCTGGGCCTCACTTCAGAGCAGCTATCCAGCAGACTGGTTTCCTCCTTCCAAGCTAGTTTAGCATCATCTGGCCTTGGTGGCGTTTGCTCTTCAGTATATTCGCTCTTGGAGAATCTGCACTTCCCGCACAAGGACATCAGTTTGTTCCTGGCAGAGGAAAATCTTTCTCAATAAACGGAGGTAAACAGACTCGTTGCCAATGCCCTCTACTACTGCTGTGTTTTTATTACATATATGATTCGTATATTTATAATAAATCTTTTTTTTTTTTCCCATCTTTCGGTGCCTTCGGCTGTGAATTCTGCTCTTTCGCCGTCTCGTCTCTCATGAATGTCCCAGTTCACCTATTTAGCATTTGAAAAGATGTTTTGGAGGAAACCTGCTGCTCAGATTATGTTTGCTGGCACAGCCGGTTGGATTTTAATTGCCCAAGAACAACATAACACATCTCAGCTTAAACAGAAACTTTCAAAGAGTCAAACACTGCATTTGAATGCCGACACACACTTCAGTTCAGCGTTCATGCTTTCGCTTGAATTCAGACACTGCCCTGCACTTATAGAAAAAAAAAAACAACAACAGATTTTTGTGGGTGTGCAGAGTAAACAAATATGATTCCCTATTGTAAAAAGCAAAAATGTAATTATTCAATTATTATCATTATTCTAAATAATGTCTGAACGATTGAAAAAAGGAAATATTAGTTTAAAAATAACAAAATAAAAAGTAATGGGAAAGAAGAGAAGTTTCCCTCCATAACAGCTCAAGTAAAATTGTTAAACAGGAGCCTCAAATTGTTAAAAGAAAAAGAAAAAGATAAAGAAAAATGGTTGCTCAATATGTCCCCTTTTTCATGAATACCTGAGTTACTCTTTCCTTTTAATTTATTGTCTCCACTAATCAAGTGTTTCCTCCCACACAGTGGCTGTTTGGACAGCTTCACACTTCACTTTTTTAACAGCACATGAAAAGTGGCGACAAAACAAACATAAACTGCAGTTTTTTTCCCTCATTTTCGCCTCGAAAGAAGCAAAGTCTGTCAAAAAGTTACCATTTTGTTGTCCAACTTCCGAATCCAACTTCTAGTCACAGAGTGATGATTTTCCCTCCAATTAAAGTCAGTGAATAATGTGAAATCTTTCATTTTCCGTCTTCCTTGTTCCCTTTCCCTCACTGCTATTCTTATTTCCTCTTCATTTCCCTTCTAACTCCCTCCTCTCTCTTCTGTCTCCTCCTCCTCCTCTCCAAGCTAATTATCTCCGTCTGGGCTTATTAGATCGGTGTCTGCCACACCGAGAGAGTGATAAAGAAAACAGATAAGGGAGGGAAGATGGCGATAACTGTGAAACAGACAAAAGTGGAAAAAGTCAAAAGTGACAGAGTAAATGAGACAGATCCTAAATCAGCATACAGCTGGCCCTCGCTGAAGTCGCTCCCTCCGTTCTGTCTCCAGTGTGATAATTACGGCGCCGTATCCTCTCATTTTCTCCCTCCTTCACTCCCACTTCTTCAACTTTCATCCTAACTATGATTATATATTGTGCAACCTGTTTTTCCTGCCCTCTCGCCCAGAAGCTCTAACCTTTGTCTGTTTCTCCTGTCTGGGGACGGGTTGTAATGAAACTAGGATCTGCTGTTTGGTGAAGCTCAGATTTGGCTATAAGTCAGATGTGATGAAGATTTATATGTGAGGTTCAGTTTTCATGGAAATGGAGTTATATTTCTGTCATACAGAATAAATATACAGGAATTCATCCATTATTGTCATATTTTCAGTCTGAAGTTGCAGCTAAAGATCCATTAAAGCTTCCTGATTGCTGCCCTGATGTGTTTCAGCTGTGTGTGAGTGTGTGACTGTCTTCACCTGGCTCTGCAGTATTTATGGAGTGTGTTGTGTGTGTTCTGTTGGTCCTGTCATGTCTCAGTGTGTGTGTGTTCCTGTGTCCTGCCTTCCAGTGCCTCAGTGATTATCTGCTTTAATCTTGAGGACTTGGTTATTTTGGTTATTTGGGTTTGTTCTTTTTTTATGTGGTTGGGAACAAAAACGATCATCTGCTGCACCACGGTGGTGTCTGGCGTCCTGCGTCCTCTTCCGAGCCAGACTTCATCATTTCTCAGTTTTCGGGGAGACTGTTAAATAGACTGTAATTAATTCCCAACTCTTGCAGGACGACACATACTGAAAGAGATGCATGCATGCTGAGTTTTAGGACTTACAGCTTCTATTACTACTTAATTAGAGGATATTTTCTGTGTTGCACTTCAGATTTTTCAGATGTATTTACCGTAATGCTCTGATGATTCAGAACTTCCTCCACCAACACGTCCAACTCCAATTTTTTTCCTTCTTGTGGAGCTCAAACTCTAATGGCTCCAGAAGGAATACTGAACCGATACCATTTCCAACAGATAATTCTCACGTAAACAGGATCTAAAGCATGCAAAACCCTCATCTAAATACTCCTGTTTGTGCAAGATGTTCTTCATAAATCTCCTGCAAAATGAATGCAATCTCTTTGTGTAAGCATTTAATTTAGCAATCTCTTTGCAGAATCTAAATGTGTTTGTAGGAAGGAACTAACAAAAGGCTGAGGATAACTGAAATGCATTTGTGGCTGATGCATTCGCTGAGGGGGAAAAAGATTTATAGTTTATTATTCATTTGTTCTCAATTGGTTCTCAAATCACACACAGATGTAGTTGTCTTGAAATAAAGCAGCTGAGAAATGCACACTTTATTCCTAAATCTGATCAAATCTACTTCAATTGCTTTAAATCTCCTCGTAGAATTCCTGTGAAGTGGAGTTTAATTTCCATATTAAATCCTGAAATGTAGCAATGATTAGACTGATCTCCTTGCTGATCAGCGACCAAGATGTGAAACCGAAAAGCCTAACGCGCGAGGATAAGCCTACGATTTAAAGATAAGAGAAATGAGATGAAATCGTTTTCTTTTATGCTATAGCTATTAAAAGGTAAACACTCTTCTTTCTTAGTCTTCATCTGTGAGATTGTTAGAGGTCAGCCTTCAGCTCCAGCATGTCTGGAGCATTTATACAGATTTATTCAGAAGCAGCTCAGCGAACCGAGAGGAGAAAGAAATATATAAACTACAAACCACACATTTATTCTAAAATAATTCCGACAGTGTATATCAAGATAATTCTTTTAACTTGAAAATAAATACAAAAACAGACAGAACTGGAAGTATCATCATCCTGGTTTGATTTCTGAAAACGACAGTATTTGATGGAATCCGTCCTTTATGTCCAAAAATACATGAGAGTAATAATTTCCGATGAAGCTGTGAGAGCCCAGAGGCAGCAGAGTGTGACTGCGGCTCCAGCAGCCATGACGGTGTGAAACAACGAACCGTCCAAGAAGAAGTGAGCTGGTGTGTGCATGTGAATTACACCATCAGTGTTTTTCATCAGTTTCATCTGATCTCCCGTCTGGACACGCCGGATCAGAGAGGCCTCGGCGGCGGCGCCGTAATACTTAATGGAAGCATCGTGGCAGTGGCCAGAATGGGATTTTCTGTGTCTTCACAGGCTTTGCAGCCTCCACACCCAGAAACACACACACACACACACAGAGGATTCTCACTCAGTCATGTTTCCTGCTGTAGTTTCTGCTACAGTGGCTTTTTTTGTGCATAAACCACACAGGCCAGCCGTCTAAACCCTCATGCATCAGTGAGCTCGGACTGTGTCTGATTCTTGTGGGCTACATTATAACACACTTTGCTGTTGGATTTACAAATCAAATGGATAAAGTTGTGGCTTTTGTCTCTCGAGGCCGCAGCAGACTGTTACTGTTGCATTCCGACATTTCATGATTTTGGGGGATTGATGAGGAAGGAGACGGAGAGCTCGCTGGATCTGGACCACAACAGGTGGCGCCACCTCGGTTGCTTTGGCGCGAGGGAACGGTTCTCCAGTGTGGACGTTGGATTGCGAGTGTTTCAATTCTGATTAAAAATACATATCACAAAAACCCCAAATCCCCGGTGTTCCAGCCAGACGACCTGCCAGGCTTGAAATACGCTGCTGGAAACACTCTGCCTTTAATCTGAGATCTGCAGCAAAATGAAAAATATCACTGACAGGAAAAAAAAAAAAGAGACTTATTCTTTTTATCTCCCTTCAAAATACTTGTTTCATGAAGCTCCTAAAAACAATCCAATAAAATAAAGTGCACATATCCCTGCAAAGCCGCTCTGGGACCTGATGCCGTGACTGTAAATCAGTCTCCCAATCAATATTAATGAGCTGGCTTCAGGATCCGTCGCTCTGAAAATCACCTGAGAGTGGTTTCATTGTTGGGATTTCAGCTTTGGACAAGCTGCAAACAAATCAAAGGACTCTTAAAATCCTGCCCAAGTGTGTACAGTCGTCATTATCAAGTCAAGAGAGCAGAGGAGGAGGAGTCCCAGATCAGACAGGGACCAGATCCGTTCAGAACCGGATCCAAGGGTTTGTTCTCGCTTGTACTGATCAGTGATCATTCCGCTGAAAAACAAACGCAGGTAGTCCAACATTCACCTGAAGAGCATGTTTCCAAACAGGACATTAGATTTCAAGGATATTTCAAGTCTTTTCCAATCCACACACTCACATCCACAGCCCTGGGGTCAAAGGTCACCATTGGATGTCACACGCATGCTTTCTGACTGAAGGAGGAAACCTGGAGAGCTGCACGTAGAATCCACGACCTTCTTGGGATAAGACGACAGAGCTACCCACTACACCTCCGTGCATCCATCATCCATCCATCCATCATCCATCCATCCATCCATCCTCCCATCTGTCCATCCATCCAAGGCCCAGTTTCTACAATGTTTCAAGTGAAAACGCGCGGCGGCCGTAAACAAAGCTTTCAGTTCAGAGGCCGCGCCATGCGCAGTACGGCTCATTGTTTCCGGGGCAACCGGAGGCGACACAACAACTGTCTTCTTCCAGTTTAGTGCAAAATGGATGAATATCTGTAGGATGAAGATGTTGTGGACGTGGAGGAGTGGCGTGAGCGGACCGTGATGAAACTAATGAGTTTTTGGACGATTAAAGCCGTTTTAGGAGTGGCATTACATGCCCCGTCTACTAGCCGTATACGGATGTCCGCCGCTCGATTTTGGATCTAAATTCCTCCCGAAGCTCTGTTTGGATCAGAAGAGCCTTCTGGGTGAGGATATTGTTCTACTTCATTCTATAAACAACGTGAAAACTGTTTAAACCGTACTTTTCCTTTATGTTCTCTCCTGTTTCCGCAAACACAGAGTTGAGAATTTTTCAAAAGTTCCACCCTGTTTTCAAAGCTGGAGCTGTTTTGAAAATGTGTGTTTTCAGTGGCTCTGACCAACGTTAAGCAGAAATTCAAAATGCAACGAACGTTTTCCGTTCGCTCTTGAAAACATCACATAAACAGAGCCTGACTATTCTTTCTTTTCATCCTTCTTTCTACTCAGTCATCTAACTACCACCGATCTGTTTATCCAGCCTTAATTCAGGGATTCCAGAGAATCCTTGAAGGTCACAGATCCAATCAAGGCTTAATGAGGAGACATGAATATGATACTGAAGAAATGGGCTGTTTGAACAGGACCAAAGCGATTCGCTGCTACAGGTAGGATGCAAACACAAAAAAACACACTCACAGTGGTCAGCCAAGGCCAAGTCTTTACTGTCGCAGATAAAAGGAAACATCTGAGTTACGAAGACACTGAATGAAAGTTCAGTTCATTTCGTCAAAGAAGATGTTTCAGTCTAAATAAGTGAGACTGGTGGATGTGTGGGAGGGAGAGCGGGGACCGGCAGCGACGGTGTGGCACAGTGACCGATCATGCAGCTCTTTGAAAACACACGAAATACCATCTAAATGTTTGTGTGGAGGTCAGATCGGGACGGGACAGAAGTGTGCAGTTTGAACCTCCTGCAGGGGCGTCGGGCCGGAGAGGCTTCCTCCTTCAACCACACCAAGCTGGAGATCATGTCTGCTGAGGTTTTCAGCTTCTGATGGAATCAGAATATTTTCTGCATCACAACAACCTCTTTAACTTTTTACAGATTAAAGCTGAAAGGAGACGGATTTTCCCACTCGGGGTCAAAAAGCCTGGAAACAAGTGAGATAATTTATTTTCTCCAAAACACCGTAAAAGGATCAAAGTTCAGCACAATATCAAAATGAAACATATCTGATCAATTAAGTAATTAGACTAAATAGTATAATGAAAAAAGTTTCTGAGCTCCAAAAATATTAAAATGATTATAATTATAATACCTAATCTGTGAAAACAGGTTTGTCTCTGAGGATTTCCAACAAAAAGGTAAAGTAAATGAGAGGAGAGCTCCAGATGGCCTCTGGAGATCAGGCTCAGTGTCGCTTGGTGATTGGGAAGGAGGACGGACGTCACAGTTGATTTTAATTTTCCTGTGTTTAACAACACAACATGGGCGAGACCCTCAGCTTTTTGCTCGTAGATTGTTGAAATGCATTGAGGATATAATACAGATAAAATCTAATCTTAGAAATGGATAAAAAATACTGGATTATTTGATGATGCGCGTTTTTTGAAATATTCACTGGAAGTTCGGAATGTAAAAAGTACCTGTTGATGCTGTTCAGAGAGCCCGAGAGTACCTGCCAGTGTCTGCGCTCTCACTATTTTTACTTTTCACTGTCCTCGGTGTGAATCGCTGGATGCCCCTCCTGCTGCTGCAGAGCAAGTCTACCTCCGAGCACCAATAAAGTCACCTTGACCATAAAGAGGAGAGAAGACGCAGCGGCAGCAAGGTTAGCAGAGAAGTACTGTCAGATATTGTGTGGAAAAACTTAAGTGGCTCAGCATCTCGAAGTATCTGGGAGACTGGATGAAGCCGGTCTGCTCCACAGACCTGCACAGAGAGAAGTTAGTGGTGGATGGGACGGAGAGGAGGAGGTTCTGAGTGAAGGAGGGTTTGTGTCCAAACGCTCCTCATGTTCACATCGGGAGCTCTGAGTTTTTCTTTACAGTCAATATGCTTGACATCGATGGGAACTTGGCTAAACCAGGAGCTTGAGCCAAACACCGAGCTGCCGCACAAAAGACACTATCAATCATTTCCATCTCCAAATGAAAACATGCCATATTGACAGATCTTATTTCACTGAGTGCTTCAGTCGTACATCGCTGAAGAAGTGCAAAACAAAAGGCACAAAATCACAGAAATCAAGAGTAAATTTAAAAAAAATGGCAGTAAATGATCTGCTTCCAAAACTATTTCAATTCAATTCAGATTTATTTCTGAAGTGTCAAACAAAGAAATTACGAAATATATGCTTTTTTCAATATGGGGAAAAAAAGAAAGAACAGTGTTATACAGTGATATGAATCCCAAAGCAAAAAGACATTCACCTGAAATAATCACTGAGCATCTGCTTTTTCACTGCAGTTCATCTGGAAATCACAACACTCCCCAACACCGTGCCATTTATTGCTGTGGTTTTCATTTCTCATTCTTGGTTTTCTACTCACACTGTTGATTTTACATGTTCAGTCAGTCTTTGGGTCCTGATAATCAACGATGATTGAAAGACCACTTCTCAATAAAACATAAAAATGTAATGAAATATAAGACTGCAAAAGTTAGTGAACACGGATTCAGAGCACATATTTGAAAGTCATGTAACAAGCAGGAGAACATGAGAGGGAACATGTCAAACTGTGCACAGTAATGCCTGCTGCTGGTAACCAGTAACAGAGTACAACTTAGCCACTAGGTCATGGGTTTGCAGTTTAACGTACAGAGAACACTGGAAAAGTCTCAAAGATGAATTCTCTTCTTCTGTACATCCAGTATGCATACACATTTCAACGTGTGTGGTGTTTTACGTCTCAGTGCATGTTCTCCAGTCATTACCTCCGCCAAGGAGGTTATGTAATCACAACGGTTTGTTGGTTGGTTTGTTAGCAAGATTACGGAAAAAGTAATGGACGGATTGCAATGAAATTTTGTGGAAAGGTGGATCTTGGGCTAACTTAGAATCCATTGTATTTTGGTGATGATCCGGATCACTGTCTGGATCCAGGAGTTTTTTTAAAGGATTCTTTATCATTGAGAGGTAGGGCAGTTTTTCACATAGTTGGGCATAACTCAACAAGGGGGCTTAGCAAAAAATTAGTGTAAGTTCTTCAATGACTCTAACAGATATCAGCTGCTGATCCAGATCAGGAAGTATTCGGGATTCCAGGATCCAGAACAGACAACAACAGGGGGATTCCGGAGTGTCAGCCACTGTGAGGAAACACTGAGGTATGAACATGCAGCAAACAGCTTTCTCCCAGGCATTCTTCGTGTTGGGGAGAAATAAAATGTTTTTTTTTTTATCATGTATGGTGTTCTTTTTGTTGTTGGTGACTGATTTGAGCCGTGGCGGAGGTCTGCCTCTCTGAGTGCCAGATTCTAGTTTTCACTGTGATTCTTCAGACTTGGTTTCTCCTCCTCCCTCTCCAGTTTGGATCTGTGTGTGTGGAGATTTCCCCTCCTGAGATCTTGTCCCTTCAAACTTTAATGCTTTCCTACAGTGGCCTCGACAGCACTTTTTTCTGAACAAAACTCTGCATGTCCTTGGATCCACGCACGGTGCTGGAGTGCAGCGGCTCATAAGCCTTGATGTCCTGTTTGCATGTGTATTTAAAGATATGTGCGAGTCTCTATGCAAACATCATACTTGCTTGCAGATGTCATCTCCTATGCATCGCTGCACAGGTGCTCTGCTCGGAGCTCGTGTACGACGCATGTGGACTGCAGGAAGGGCGGCCCTGTGTGTGGAACCTCAAACAAGAAGGAGAAGAAGAAGAAGAAGAAGAAAGAAAGTGAGAGGCAGAGGAGATCAGGAGGAGACTGTAAATGAGAAGGCAGGAGACCGGAGAGATGTGTGGGAGTCAAAATACAAAAGGACAAGACAGGAGGTGTCACAGGCAGCGTTTTGCTCGTGTCAGACAAGGAGGGGCGCGGCATGTGGGCGTCAGACGGGGGGGTCGAAGGTTGACAAGCTTATGATGTCATCAGCCGACATTTAGTTTGACAGGGGCCGCGCAACAGATGGGGCGGCGATTGAGAGCGGAGGCATGAGTGTGTCCTCGGCTGAGCCCGTCTGCACCAGCGTGCGTGCGTGTGTGTGTGTGTGTGTGTGTGTGTGTGTGTGTGTGTGCGTCGAGCACGGGGACACCTTTGGTTTCAGAAGTGATGTGACACTAATTGGTCGGCGGGTCGGCGGGTTCAAGCGAAGCGCTCGTCATGCGGACCATCATGTCGCCCTGCCATCGCGGTCAGAGGTCGCGGTCGGCGCCGCCTCTCAGCTGTTTGACCTCTTTAGCTTCTTTAAGTGTCGCCCTTTGGAGTTCCTTCATCAGACAAGTTCCAGAAAGAGGAGTTCAGAGGAGACAGACGGAGAGACGGGGGAGACGAGTGTACCGCTTCTCGCCATATTTGCTGATCGGGGGGTTAGGTGGTATTGCGGTGTTGAGGATTGTTTTGACAACTGAGGTTACAGGTCTTAAAGTTTCACTGTTTTTATGCAGCCTTTCATTTGTCCATGTTTTTACATTCATCTCAGTTGATAAAGGTGTGTTTTTGTAAAGAAATGAATAGTTTGAAAGAGTAAACTCATGTAATACCTGCTTTTTCAGTCAGCTACAAACCTTAATTTTCATGAACTTGCACCAGGCCGGCGATGACATTCAACTGTGCAGAGAACGACCTCAACATCCTGCTCCTCTTCCAGCCTTCACAGGAGATGATAACAGAAGCTAAGAATGACACTGGCGTCGATATGCACCTAGAATAACAGACGGAACAGAAGATGTAGAACTTTATGGCTGCAGCTCCATGAAAAAATCCAAACCATTATGCTAAACTTCGGTTTTCTTCCAGACTGCAGGACCAGACAGCCATGATATAACCTAATGAGGTCTTTAGGATGAATTATTTGAGTCCAGCATGACAGAAACCTTTTCACCATATCATTCAAGCATTTAAGCTTTTAATATTTTCTGTATTTCTGTTGGCTCTTTTTCCTCTGGGGCTGCCTTCTGAAGCATCTGACACTCGGGAGATTAATTCACACTCTTTGCTTGAGAGATCTTGATAAACATGGTTTACACACCTTTCTCAATGAGCCACGCTGCTGTTTTGAATTTTGTCATTTTTCTTGTCAAGGTTAGCTGAACCTGGAAAAGCATCGTCATGTTTTTGAGGTCTCTATCAGACCTGTGAAGGCGCACTCTGGTTCCTGGCTTCAACATCACAGGGTCAGATCCGTTATGAGGTCTTAATGTTCAGAATAATCCACATACATACAGCATGCTGAGCTGGACTGAAGCTGGATATTTAAAAGAAGAGTATATCTGTTTAGCTGGCTTTTGTGTTGTTAAAGACCTTTTAAGATTCTGCTGAATGAGACCATTTATTGGAGAAGGTAATGCAGATCACAGGAATGCTGTGGTCTGTTAGGATTACACAGGAGAATTTAAGATATCGTAAACCTGCTATCAGTGACTGAAGGTTTGATATCGGTGGTTGTGGGTCATTTTTTGATCTTTCCACTCTATTGTCTCCCTCCTCTGCTGTGATAACAACAATCTCCATATCTTCCTTCATGACAGGACATCCTCCTTTGTTCCCGGTGGTGAGAGACGAACAGGGACCTGATCCGTGTCCTCTCTGTGCTTTGATTCTTCAATCCATCGTCCCTCTGTTGTCAGAATTTAACTTCTTTTGTGGTTTTAATGACATTGTAAAAGTAGATCAGACCAGTCAAGTCATAAAATGTTGAAATGAGACGGAGATGATAGTGACTTTGGTCGCTGCAGTTTGTTGTTTTTGTAGAAACAACCACTAAGTAGTCTTCACATTGTCAGATCATTCAATTCTGAGCTCTTTAGGAAAGTTAATTTGACCATTTATGGCACTGAGATGTTAATCCATTAGTTCATCCCTGCAGTTTTATACCTTCTCCCTCAGGATCGCTTTGAAACAAGCAAACACTGTATTTTTATTGTGTTTGTTTTGTAGGAGCATCACTGTATGGAACCGTAGGTATGGAGACATAAAGGTGAGAGAAATGACTGCGAAAGATGTTGAATCACTTTGGAAAGTCACGGTTCCGATGCAGCACCACACAGGGCACGAGGGGCAAAACAATCAGGCGCACCTCAAGTCATTACCCAAGTCATTATGCCTTTAATTGATGTCAGTACACGTAAGTGAAGAAGTCTCCTGCAGCTTGAAGGGAAGTGGTTTGCCTGCAGTCTTTTCTGCTGACTCATTGCTGTGAAGTCAGTCTGAAACAATGACTTTTCTTTTTTTCGTCTTCATTTTCCTGGAAGGATCCAATTCGACAGCAGCAGAACACGGAGCACCTCCTGCAGTGCCGTCTGGCCGGTTGGACAGCGACAGCCAGCCAATCAGCGTTGCTCAATGTTTCCATGAGAAGTGCCAAAGTTGAGAATCTCTGAATATGTCACGACCCACCGATTTGCATATTCAGACTTCTTTCTCTTTTATTTCCTTATTCATTTATTTGGCCTTTTTTCCCAAAATGAACAGGCTACTTTGAAGTAATATGACTTCACTGGATGAACAGTTGGACTACTTTGACACAGAGATTATTATTATTCCTATTAAGACAATCTTACCTTCATTCCCATTGTGATGATTGAAAACTGATTTGTGTTCAACATCCTGCAAAACTCTGCATCACTTTGGACAACACTCAGACGTTTCTGTTGGATCTAATAATATAACTGGAAACACCTCTCAGTGCAGGACTATAAGACACCATGAGAACGTGAAAAGATTCAGAAATCTTTGGAAGATCATAGATCATAATGAACCAACAACACTTGGTCTATATTTTAGTTAAGGAACCATGCAGATCAATTTATACTTTGGTGAGCCGGATCGATAAAACAGTACCATATGAAACTTATTTCTGAATTTTGACACGTCAAAATTTTTGCAAAAACATAATGCAAATTTTAATTATACCTTCTGGTGCAATTCTGAAGCCGATGCTAGTTTGCTCACAGTGATCTTGAAGGTCACAGTGCTGTTTTGTGTCCACAGCTCTTAAAAAGGTCATTAAAAAAAAAAAAAATCAGTTTTCTTTGACCAAACTTTTACAATTTGCTTTGTGGTTTGGCCGGATTGGAGTCCATCCATCCATCCATTCATCCATTCGTACTATTTAAGTGTTACTGTAATCTAGTTTGCATGAAAATGATTCTGTTAAAGCATGCTCATATGAAAGGATAATCTATTGAGGAACATTACTCTCTTCACTTCAAGCTATTTTTATGAGACTTCATCCCCGAAGCTGAGCTTTTTAGTCACAGTTTTGCTGCAAACGCAGCTAACACAGTTTTACTTTATATGATGTACTTGAAAAAAAGAATATCCTTTTGAAAAACTGACACAAAAAAAAAAAAAAAACACAAAACAAAACTCCGGAACCCTGCACGAGGATTGCACAGATGAATGTGTGACAGTTATCTACTGTGTAACTCTGCCAGATGCTACCCAGCATATTCATGTCTTTGGGGTATTTAGAACAAAGAGTGTGTTTCAGTGTTTGTGCTCCGTGAGGAGAGAGCTCAGTGGTTTGGAAAAGTCCTCAAATGATCCCTGGGAGTGATTAAAGGCTGCCGCATTAAAAAAAAAAACAAAAACTGTTATTTAGGTCACAGGAGGTCACATGTGTGTGTTGAACTCTTCTGCTTTGACTAAAGTAACAGGAGTAAAGGTCAAACCATGTCGATAGTCGAGCTCCACAAGTGTGAATTCTGATTTTTTAAGATTTTTTCTTCATGAATGAAAAAGTGCTTCTTCTGGTGTGGAAGAAACCATGTGGGTGGAAGAAACCATGCCACGTGTCTGCTAATATACGCAGACAGTGAAGTAATGTTTGGGTTTCTCTGACATCCTTTGGCACAAGTCATTCATCGGGTGTTTGACATCAACTCCACATCCAGTGGAAGAATCTCAGCCATCCACACACTTCGGGTGCCAGATTGAAAGCCGTGCACATTTCTCCTGAAAGCTTTGTTGCTCTTTAGATCTTCATACACATCTCAGTTGTAGAAGGAACAGCAGAGCTCAAAAGTCAAAGGTGTAAAACAGATTTCCCTGTCAGATGCTTTCTGATCATAATCTGGAATATGATTGTTATTTAATGGACTGTGAAGGTGTTAATCTGAACAGGTTCACTCAATGTTTCCATCTGTTTTTAAATTCGACATAATAACCTCCACAGTGCAGAGTGTCAGGACAAGTTCTACCTCTACCCATTTTTAAGTAAAAGATTACATGATAATGCACATTTACAGGGTTAAAACAAAGTTAAGAATCAAGAAACTTCAGAACCAGTGTGAGAGGAGGAGACATTCTGCAGAACTAAAACACCAACATGCTGACAGGAGGATGGCGATAGTTCAGGATTAATAAGATAAATGACTCAGAGGCAACATATTGGGACAGTAAATGTTTTACATCCAACAAAGGTAATGAAATGATTAGATGTGTGATCAATTATATGATAGTTATCAGCACGATCCTGATAAAAGTAATTAAATTGGATATTACATGTTATTTTTACCTACCTGGTTATGTGTGTGTGTGTGTGTGTGTGTGTGTGTGTGTGTGTGTGTGTGTGTAACAATGTTTATCTTTGCTTTTGAAATGTATTTGAAAGCCAGTTTGTGCCAACAGGAACTCAAGTTGACTTTTTATTTAATAACACACCTGGCAGCCAACACATTTGACCGTTGTAGCTGAGACTTTCTAAATTGCACATTCTTTGAGGAAACGGCAACCTTTTGTTCTATTTCCTGGAAAATCGACCTCTTGAAGACGAGAAGGTTCCGTTCTAACAGGTCTATTTGTGCTCAAGGTCGAGATGTACAAGTGAGTGCTTTGTGTTTGTCAGTCATTCACAAGGACAGACATGCAAGGTGACACCCCCCCCTCCACACACACACACACACACACACTCGGAGGATGGAGACATGTCATGGTGTGTAGATCAGCCGCGACTCCCCGTCTGATGTGACACCTGTCACTTTCTTTAGTCTTTTTAAATCTTTCATTGATACTCCCTCTCTTGCCACGCGGACCACTTCGGGTCTATTAGTTGCTATTTACAGTCCTCAAGTCCCATTTTGAACGTTCCCCCATTTTCTTGGACACCTGTCAGTATCCTGTGCTCAGCCGTCCGTCCAGACTGCGGAGGGTGTCCGCTCGCCTTACTGTCAGGGCGTTTGTATGCGTGAGTGTGATTAAACAGACAAGAGTGTGAGTGTGTGTGTGTGTGTGTGTGTGTGTGTGTGTGTGGTGTGTGTGTGTGTGTGTGTGTGTGTGTGTCCGGTTGTGTCAGCCGTCCTGTCAGTTGAGAGTCATGTTGAAGTCGGCGGAGGCTGCAGAGTAACTTGTCCACGCAGGATGTGCCGGCCCGTCACTCGCCGTGTGGACGTGTCCGTCTCGCATGGTTAAATCTGTCCTTGCTTCGCTCTGCGCCTCCTCCGCTCGCTGTCTTTTTCTGACCTTTGGCTTTATTTGTGTGTTACTTGGATTATTAGGAACAAGGCAAACTCTGTTTCAAAGACGGTGTTTTTTGATGGCCCTCCTGTTTTCCTCTGGAGTAAACAAAACTCTGAAATGCTAAAAAGACTGTAGCTATTCCTGTACCGGCCATAGCGGGAGGAACGCTGTACTAAGCTGACGTCCTCAGGAGAAATCCTCCTGTGGGAACAGACTCAGATGGATCTTGACTGAACACATGAAGGCTCTCCGTCAATCGGACACAGACATGGCTGTGAGAGTGAATAAAGTCTTTTGTTTCTGTCTTGATTTTTGTGCCTGTCCGCCCGTTTGGTTCCAAACCCACTCAGTCACGTCACAAACCATCCCACTCTCAGCAGCCGCTCACTTCCACAGGCTTCTCAGCATGTGGATCCCACACGTATGTCTGCCGGCCTTTGTTTGTCTTCTTGTCCCGTTTCACATCTTGTCTGCAGTGAAGTTTACGGCTGTTTACTCCTTCTTGTCTGACGGCCGTGCCTCATTTCATTTATCCACTTGCCATTCACTTCCTTTGTCAGTTCTTCCTCTCACAGTCTGATGTTCTCCAACATCACGACTGAAAATGTAGCAAAAGCTGACGACAGTCATGGATTCATGGAGGAACCTGGTCCAGTTATCTAATGACTTGAAAGGAATAAATATGTTTAAGGTCAGTGAACCATGTTCATTCCAAATTGAACCACTGAAGCAGTTTCCTTCAGAAATTAAAAAGCTTCATTTTAAATTAAAATGTTCAGTAATATTTAACGTTCTTTTAATTAATTCTGAATTGTCGGCAATAAAAGTTTAGATATTTTTTCTGCTGAACTGGATCAGCTCCACATGGTGAAGCCAGTTCAAATACTTTAGCTGTGAGAGATTGATGAATTGAAAAATTAAGATCCATAATCGATCACCATGATCCAATTTTTTTTCATTGTTGCATCTCTGTTAACAACAACAGGTTCTTCATCTTCAACCAGTCTGTCCATTATTTATATTTTGTCTTTTTCAGATGGTCGTCTGTAAACCCAGGGATGCTGTGTGTGAAAGTCCCGGCAGACATGCAGTAGATCATGGCACCAACAACCGCGCTGTGCTCAAAGCCACAGAATCACATTTCAATCCACAGCCTCGAGCTGAGCTTCAACTTCAGCAGCTCAACCCGACCATGTCTGCATGCTGAAACACTGAGTCGCTGATCAGGCATTGCATCAATGTTTATTTGTTTATTATCAAATTTCTGTGTCTCTTTCATTCAGTGTTTGTTTTATTGACATCTGTGATTTATTTGACATTTGAGAATCCCCATAATAGAAATCCAACTTCATCATAGGTCCATAACAATGTCCGTGTACTTCCTTACAGGAGTGTGTGGTACAACAGTGCCCACTAGTGGCCCAACATGCTAACTACATGCGTTTTTGCCATTTCCATGAAAATGGATATTGTTTTCAAAACGTTTTCACTTGAAAAGTTGTATAAATGTTACCTGCGTCTACTTCAATTTTCCTTCCACGAAGCATTTGCTGTTTTATTGTAATGTTTTCTAACTGCGTGGCACCGAAGGTCCCAGTATTTTTCTACCAGCCGCCTTGAGGGAAATGAAGTCTTGACCCTGCCCATTGAATTATGAAAAACACATACTTCCATGATGTCAGTGCAATGTGTTCCTTATGGATTGATTGATCGTCTTGACATTTGAGAGAAGTCTGGAGGCGTGTTCGCCCCCGGCAGGTGAGAGCTGCCGAGGTGGACTCTGTGAGAGCCTCATCCAGGAAATATTAATTTCCTTTAGCCTGGATATGTCAGAGTTAACTTGATTAGAGGTGGACTGTGGTCTCCCTCTCTCTCTCTCTGTCTCTCTCTCTCTCACTCGGCCTCTGCTGCAGGTGCAGAGGTGTGTGTGTCTGTGTCAGTGATGGATGTATTGCAGATGGTCTAAGCTCCATCTAATTATGCTGTGGACACTGGAGGAAGTCCCTTACAGAGGTCACTTAGGATGCACACACACACACACACATGCACACGCTCACACACACACACACACACACACACACACACACACACACACAGACACACACACACACACACACGGATAGAGAGAATGTGAGTGACTCTGCTCGAGGTGTTTCTGTTTCATTTACTTTTTCCTAAACTGTCGGCAGTTGTTGAAATGTCACTGCAATCTCCAGACGTGTACAATATCAAGGTTATTCCGTGCACACACACACACACACACACACACACACACACACACACACACACACACACACACACACACACACACACACACACACACGCAAGGCATAAAGAATCGATTCTTAGGAGGAACAGGGTTTGAATATGAGGGTTAATCTTTCTGTGGATGACATTGCTGTGATGGATTTGCCGTCACTCTTGTGGAAAATGGCAGCTGTTGATGTTTGGGTGTATGAATGTAACAACATATCAGCACTACTGTGAAGATTCCAATTACTGCATTGTGTCACACGGTGTTTTCCAACCTTTTTAGAGCCCGGGTAAATTTTTTTCATTGAATAAAAATCACAAGGCACACCAACAACCAAAAGTGTTAAAAACCTAAAGCCTATATTAACCTCATAAAGTCACGCTTGTCAAAGTGTCTCGACAAGGAATCAAATAAATACCATGAAAAAAGACATTTATAATCTATTCATATTTCTATTCATGGTCATTAACTTTTGTGAATTTTCTCATTAAAGTTGCTTCATGTGTTCAAACAGACAAAAAAACCACACACACACACAAAAAAAAAAAACAGTGTTAATTTCACATTTATTGCGGTTCTGTGTTTTCTTCCCTTCTTTTCTGTTTTAGCTGTTCTAAGTATAGCTCTGGGGAACATATTGAATTAATTTAGTCCCCATTAAACTGAAAGGGAAGTTGTAGTTCACAACAAAAATAACATTATTGTTGGCTGTAAATCTGTCTGAAGACACAGGTTTAATCAGTGTGGTGGTAAAATGTATGATTTAAGTCTGGAAAATCAGTGATTAACTGTGTGACTGACTCATTATTCATTATCATTATTATTGTTCATTACTCCGCCTGCCTAGCAACCGTGACTTCCAGGACCATGACCATACACGTGGGCACCCCGACGCACCGCAGCTTCAGGCACAGCGTGGACCAGTGTGAAGGACTGCATGTGCTTTACGATGGAGGGTCTGCGGCTGAAGGCACCTTGGTTTCCTCTGGAGGACAGTAATGGTGTGTTTCCACCGGACGCAAAGTGAATTTTTTGCGTGATGAGATTACATACAAAGTCAATGTAATTACACGATTGTCACTCAATCTTGAGCGGCGAGCGTTTCCAACAAAAATTCGCTCGCCACTTGCCGCTCGCCACTCGAGTTGAAATAATCAAACTTTTCAGGCGAATTCGCTTGTTGACACGCCTGGACAGCCTATCAGCGTGGAGGTCGTCACAGACGTGCTGATGCTGGGCACGCAGGGCTCCGACCACACTGTTTTTGGAGTGATGTGATGCTGTGGCAAGCAGCGAGGGTTTTTTTCATATTTGTACCAGCAATAAAACTCGAGCGTCTAGCGGGGCGCGATTTCATTTGTTGCACAAATGATTTGCATTCACCGCTTCTGTTGGAAACACAGCATAACGGGAGGCTGACTACCTTCTGGCTGGAGGAGACAGCACCTGCAGAACGAGGTTTGTGCCGCGGGTTCGTTGCTGCCCTGCATCTTGACTGCTCAAAAGGTTTCTGTGCCACTTCCTTGCTTCATCCAGGCCTGTAATGGTTGTTTCATCCCCTGGGGTAGGCTAAATGAGTGTATGTCTTTGGCCCATTTGTGTTTTACTTCTGTCTGTTGGTTGAACGATAATGATTGATATATACTGGTACTGATTAAACCAGAGTTTCTTATTGTGTATTTTTGGTTGCCACTAATTGCAGTGATTTATTAAGTTTTATGTACATGTTATCTGCGTAATCAGAAGAATGGTGGACATTTTATTTACTTACCTGAGAAATGTAATTATTTTTATTTAATTTACTCTGTTCGGTCAATAATCAGATATTCATTCTGTTAAAGTTTGACAAACTATTATTTCTTTCTAAATGGTTGTCTGGTTTCATTTCTGTTAAATTTTTGTGATGAAGGTAATTTCAGTTTCCCCTGCCGGGGAACAATAACCCCCCAAAACAAGTAAACCTTTGTGATTGCTACCTTAACCCACCACAAACCCAAACACCTCATCAGCCTAGTGAAGTGGAACACTACCATTTTTCTGGTGTATATAGTGATGGGCTGCTGCATAAGTACGTTCTCCTGTCAGAGTAGAAAACCCTGTGGAGTCAGGAAAAAGGACCAAAGTCAAATTCTGCTGACGTTGCAGCCCGAGTGAAGGATGCCGTCCAACAAGTTGTTGTAGCTCTGTCGCTCTCCTCCATTTTATTTTGTGTATGTTGTGTCGCCACTATTCTAGCAGCCAGGTACCACTAGGTGGCGCCTTGTAGTTAAACCTTGGATGGAATTTTAATTTTGACTGTTGAAGCCTCTTGGCTTCAGCGCTTTCTGAGTGATTACTGCTTGTCTTTTTCTGGGTGAGGAAAATATCTGCCTGTTAGGAATAAAATAATTAGCATTTGTGTTTTGTAATTAGTAAGTGAAATGTTGCTCATTTTAATTTGTTCCAGCAAGTTCCGTGACTGTTGTGCTAACTGTTAGCATGTCAGTGGAGTTTCCAGTAGATGTTAGCATTAAGCAAGCACACTTTTTTCTTTCATAATGTATGTTGTGATTTACGAGGAAGAACCGAAAAAAACCGGACACTGGTTATAACTTTTCATTTGTTTTATCTTAACAATTATTCATAGCTACCCCGCAGACCCTGGAGGAAGCGCTCCGAGAAGCGGAGCGAGCTGAAACGATCCTCTCCACGCCGCGGGTCGGTGCCAAATCACCGCCCCGTGTTCGACTTGCTGACACCGCTGAAGAAGACACCGAAACAGTCCTCCAAGCACAACAATCGACACCGCCCCAAACAACTCGACGGGGGTGCCGTGAAAATGACTGCTGCTACTGGTGTGGCGAACTGGGCCACGTCGCAAGAAACTGTCCGGCGCCAGCTCCAAAAAGTCAGGCTCCAGGAAATGGGAGAGGGGCAGCGCCGTGAGGGAATTGCCCCTCCCCACTCTGATCCCTCACCAAGATCCGTGCCCGCTGGTGGGACAGTGTGGCCATGCAAAGGGGCTGTATCTGTGTTGCCACGTACATAATCAACACTGCCACGCTCTAGTCGACACTGGGTCCACCATCTCCCTAGTGCGGCCCGGCCTCCTTCCCGAAACGGCGGACCGACCCTCCTCAGACTGAATCCCCACCGACGTCAAGCTGACGACCGTCTCCGGGGAGAAGATCGGCATGGCGAGAAAGAAGCAGCTGACCATTCGTGCCGGCGACAGCACAGATTCTGGCTCACCAATATCCAGGCCCCCTGCATCATCAGTCTAGACCTCCTGAGCTGCTGGAGAGCCAGAATCGACGTTGCCAGAGAAACATTATTCTGGGGTCCCACATCTTCCCGCTCCAGCCTGACCGGGAGAAACACTGCCAGATGGGGCAGACTGATGACTCCACCGCCTTGGAGAGGGACTGCCATCCCACACAGTCCTCAACTATGTCCGCAGAGCGAGAGGTTGACTCCGCTACTAAAGAGCAGGCACCAATCGCCGAGCAAGAGCAAAAGCTGTCTCCAACGACATCTGCTGTCCAGAGACACCGCCTCTCCGAGACCACTCCCCCTGGTGGCCGCCCCACCTCAGCAGCCTCGCCGCTGCCGCCATGCAGTCCCTCCGCTGAGACCGCCAAGCGAATAATGAACTGTGGCAGCGCAGCAGCACCAGGATAACTCTGCACCAACAGCAGCAGCTGAAAGAGCTCCTGGAGCAGCATCAAGACATCTTAGCACCTAACACCAAAGACTGCCGGGGCACCTCCCTCGTCCAGCACCACATCGAGACGGGAGATGTCCCGCCCATCCGACACCCCCATCGGCTCGCATTCGCAAAGCAGCAGGCAGCAGAGGAAATACTCCAGGAAATGCTCAGCGCTCGAGTAGTTGAACTCTCCGACAGCCCCTGGGCCGCGCCGGTCGTGCTGGTGAAGAAGAAAGGAGGTGGGTGCCAGTTTTGTGTGAATTACCGGTGTCTCAACAGCGTAACCAGGATCTCGGGGTGCGTGGCCGGAGCGCTGGGGGGAGTACTGGCCTGGGGTGGGTAGCCGCCCGTGTGGGCCGGTTCTCCCGGGTGGGTCATGGCCCTCCGCCTGGGTGGGAATTGGCTCCTGGGCTCTTGGGCCTTGGGCTCTCGGCCCTGCCCGCCCCGGGCGTCCGGCGCCCGGGGTGGACCGGCTCCTGCCGGTCATGGCTCCACGGGGCCCGGGCCCCGGGGCTGCCGGGGTCCCCGGCCGGGGCTTTCCTCTGCCCCGTTTCTGGACCGGAGCGTGGGCGTCTGCCTGGGGGGGCGGCTTGGATCCGGGCTCTGTGATGACCGCCGGCTGTCTGGGCTCTGAGGGCCTCTCTGGCCTGCTTCTGGCCTTCTCAGAGGTCAGAGGTCATATATGCATGATCACTATCACCATCACTGTCACCATCATATTCACATGATCACGTTGATCTTTAATCACTCTTCACATACTCGGTTACCTTGTCTTCTTGTGGTGGTTAGACTAATGGTGATCTGTAGTAGACCTCTCTTGATGCACGCCCCTAGTTTACTACTAGCTACGACTAGCTATATTCAAAAAAAAAAAAAAAAAAAAAGGGTATGTGGTTTCCTTGCATTTCCTTCCTCCCCTACACCTCCTTTTATTTTTGTGGCCTGGTCTGTTCACTAATATGGTTCGGAAAAAAAAAAAAAAATTGTATGTATGGTTCTGTAATTTTCTGTGTTGGTTGTCGGCTCTGTTTTGGTGTTGCCTAGATTGGGGGATTGTTCTTGGTTGCGTGTGGTGCGTCGACAACACTGTTTTGTATTGTGACTTTGTACATAGGTTGTGCCCCCCCCCCGTTCTCCCTCTCTTTATCTTTCTCTCTTTCTGTCCCTGCTCTCTGAGTGTTTCCGTCCCGGTCCTGTCCGGCAGCCATGCCGGATGCCAGCTTTAAATAAAGGCAGCAGCAGGAGGAGACTCAGTCTCGTCCTGCTGCTAACATTAAAATCTGTTCGGATAGTAAAAGGCTACAATCATACAATATTGCACACCCCAGCTGCCGAACAGGACAAGGGAAAAAAAAAAAACAGCGTAACCAAGAAAGACTCGTACCCGCTGCCAGGCATCGATGATGCCCTTGACTACATCTCCGGTTCCAGCTGGTTCAGCTCCCTCGATTTCCGCAGTGGCTACTGGCAGGTGGAACCCGAAGCAAGACCAAAAACTGCATTCACCTTCGGCCAGGGGCTGTGGCAGTTTCGGGTCATGCCGTTCGGGCTCTGCAACGCACCGGCAACCTTCGAGCAGCTGATGGAAAGAGTGCTGGCTGCCGTCCCATGTGAGCACTGTGTGGTGTATCTTGACGACCTCCTGGTGCACGCCGATAGCTTCAAGGGGGCCTTCGCCAACTTAAAAGAGGTCTTCGAGCGCATCTGCCAAGCCGGGCTGAAACTGCCCCCGGGGAAGTGCCGCCTGCTGAGCCGCGAAACGGAGTTCCTGGGGCATGTCGTCAGCGCTCAGGGTGTAGCCACTAATCCCAGCAAGATGGAGACGGTCTGAGACTGGCCGCGGCCGACCAACGTCAGTGAACTCCGAAGCTTCCTGGGGCTGGCATTGTACTACCGGCGCTTCGTGAGAAACTTTGCCACCATCGCCAGCCCACTCCACCGACTGACTGACAAGGGCTGGCCGTTCCAGTGGGACAGCAGCTGCACCGCACCTTCCACTCCCTCCAAGCTGCACTGATTGAAGGTCCTGGTGTATCCATCTCCAACTGAGCCGTTCATCATGGACACTGATGCCAGCAATGTCGGTGTGGGAGCGGTGTTGTCCCAGAGAGAAGGGGAGGCCGAGAAAGTCATGGCCTACTTCAGCAAAGCACTGAGCCGGTCTGAGCGGAACTACTGTGTCACCTGACGAGAGCTACTGGCGGTGGTGTTGGCTCTGCAGCAGCTCCGGTCGTATCTCCTGGGCCGGCGGTTTCTCCTCCGCACCGACCACGCTTTGCTGACATGGCTGCTGAGCTTTAAAGACCCGGAGGGCCAGGTGGCTCGGTGGATTGAGATCCTCCAGGAGTTTGACTTTGAGATCCGGCGCCGGGGGGGGGGGGGGGGCGTCGGCACAGCAACGCTGACGCACTATCCCGGCGGCCCTGTGCAGCAGCTGAGTGCCACTACTGTCAGCGGCAAGAGGAGCGGGGACCCAAAGTCCAGAGTACGGACGTGGTGAGTATCTCCCACGGTCTCTCACTCTCCTCTGCTGAGTTACAGGCATCCCAGGTGGCAGATGAAATGCTGAAAATGCTCCAGAGCTGGCTGGAGGCGGGTCAGTGGCCAGAGTGGGTCAGGGTGGCTGGCTGTGTGCCCGAGGTGAAGGCTTACTACTCGCAATGGGGCTGCTTCGAGACCCATGACGGCCTGCTGTACCGCCGCTGGCAGACGCTGGGTCGAGGACACGACCTTCTCAAACTGCTGGTACCAAGGGCACTCCGCTCCATGGTCCTGGGTGTTGTCCTTGGTGTGGTGGGGACCGGACACTACGGCATTGCTAAGACGCTGCACCGGCTGTGGGCTCGATTCTACTGGCCGGGCTGCTGGAGGGATGTCGAGTTGCACGTCCACTGCTGCGACACCTGCACCACCCAGAAGGGACCAAGCCAGTGTTCTCAAGCGCCGCTGCAGCGGTATCTGCTGGGGGCCCCCATGGAGCGCGTCGGGGTGTACATCCCGGGTCCATTCCCCATCACCGACTCTGGTAACCGGTACGTCCTCGTGGCCATGGATTACTTCACCAAATGGCCCGAGGTGTATGCGGTGCCTGGTCAAAGTGCCTTCACAACTGCCGAGCGGTTAGTGGAGGAAATGTTTTGCAGATTTGGCGTGCCGGAGGAGCTCCACAGCGATCAGGGGCGGAACTTTGAGAGCCAGGTCTTCGCTGAGGTCTGTAGGCGGCTTGGGGTATATAAAACTCGCACCACACCACTTCACCCGCAGAGCGACGGACTGGTGGAGCGGTTTAACCGGACGTTGGCCACCCAGCTCGCCATACTCACCAGCCACCACCAGCGAGACTGGGACCGCCACCTGCCCCTGGTCCTGTGGTCGTACCGCTCCGTGGTACAGGACTCCAGCCAATGCGTGCCGGCTGCTTTGATGTTCAGGAGGGAACTGCGAACTCCCGTGGACTTGGTGTTTGGCCCCCCACCAGAACCCGAGGTTGCTGCTGGACCCAAGCTGGACTATTTTCAGCGGCTGAAAGAGCACCTGCGGGTGGCGCACGATTTTGCCCGGCGAGCCCAGGAGGATGCGGGGCTCAGGCAAAAACTTGCATATGACACTCACTGCCGGGGGCAGCTCCTCACCCAGGGACAGCCGATGTGGGTGTACTGCCCCCTCCGAAAAAAAGGATTATCTCTGAAGCTCTCCGCCCACTGGCGCAGACCAGCCATGGTGTTGGAGTAAGCTTTCGGCTTTTCGTTGTCTACAGACTCCAGATGCCTGACCGCAGGCACCCGGTGGTGTTGCACTGGGACCGGCTCTCCCCATACTGGCCTTTGGAACTGCCCGGGGGAGGAGAAGCCGGCAATGCAAGACCCAGGACTGTTGACGCAGACCCCCGGCCCACCGCTCCATGATCGCTACAGTGTTTTACAGCATCACATCTGTGCAGAAAGCATAGTTCATTCTTCATATGATTAATCTTCCAGTTGCAAGACAGCACAGACACTTGACAATTTAATACCATTTGCAGATAAAAAAATTTTTTTTTTAATTAATTCCTTTTTTTTTAATGGATCAATTAGGTGAAATTGGATCATTTCTCATTGCACACCAGGCAATCTCTCGGGGAACATTAGTTTACAGCAAAACACTGGTGTCAAAAATGTAATTAATAGTTAATGTCAGTTACGATTATTTATTGTTTTAAGAAACAAGTAATTGACTAAGATGGTAAGGGACAGGATTCAATAAGTTTGTGCCTCCTCCTGCTCCTTTTTGATAATGTGAATTTATCTTATTCATTAAACGCCTTTCTCTTTCTCCCTCACACTTTTCTTCAAGATGACTATTACCTGATTTATGATGCAGATCTGAATAATCAAGGTAAGACTTTACTTCCAGACTGCTGACATGTTTGCCACTGGGTTTGAGGAGCTGCTTACAGTGTGGCTGCTCTTGGTCTTTTTTTAGCAGTGTGGAGAGCAGCTTACATAAATAAGATATGGAAGGTAGTCGACTGGATTTCCCAACGTCAATCAACCAAAATGGCTAATATCGGCAATGAGCTGATATTCACCGACCGTTGGCTTGTTCACCCACTAATAGGGAACGTGAGCTGGGATTAGACGGTTGTGAGACAGGTTAGTTTCACCCTACTGATGATGTGTTGCTGCAATATTAATTCTCCACCGATCCAACCAGGATATCTCTAATATAACTCTAAATATATTTCCTGTGTGTTTTATTATATGATTGTGAAGTCTGCCGAGTCAGAGTGCCAGGGTCCACGGACCCAATCAGGGACGCGCCAGCCCCCAATAAGGGCTTTCATGGATGACCTGACAGTCACCACAGAGTCTGTGCCAGGATGCAGGTGGATCCTCCAAGGGCTGGAGAGACTCATCCGCTGGGCCCGGATGGGATTCAAACAGTGGTGGCTGCAGGTCTTCCAAAGAGGGGAAGCTCATTTTCAGCATACATTGTAATATGTGTCTGTTTTTCTGTATGTGAATTCTATTAGCTTTCATGTCTTTTGTAGGCCCTGTCAAAGTTAGACAGATCACCAAAGCCCACTTTGTCCAGACAACACATCCCTGAGATGGTTTCATTCAGGGGCATGGCCAACAATATATTTCATTGGTGACAGCACTTCCAGTCAGCAACTCACCTTGTCATACCAGGACAGCTGAAAAGACCTTTCACTTTTCCCCAAGTTTTGCACCAACTCAGTCTTAGGAGTTGATCTGACTATCAAATGGCTTCGCCAAAATCCGGTCCACAACATTCACATTGTCTGCCGTTGTGTGCATCTTGCTGTGCAAGGCTAGAGCGCTGTGTGAGTGCCTAAGAGTGAGAGTGAGAGACGGGGAGAAACTCCGCAGCTGCTGGTCGAGGACAGAAACCGCAGAGTGACCTAAACGAGTCTCCAAACACAACGCTAGTCGTGTTTCACAAACACAAAGTCTCCGAGGATCAGTAAAGCCTCTGAATCAACTCAGAACAACAGAGTGAAAAACTTCAGAAGCGCTTTGGTGCATTTTTTTTACTTCAAGATCACTGATTTGCTCATTTCACTGTCAATCAAGCTTCAGACAGATCATCCAATCAGCCCGCAGAAGCCCGACATCCAAGGCCAGCCCACTGCCATTGACCCCCATTGAAGCTCGGTAGTCCGATGCCAAGCATTATTATCCAATGAGCATCCAGTTTCACTAGTTTCACTGCAGCGGAACAACCCACTCTAGCTTCTGCATGGACGTCCAGCGTCCGGCTGTTTAAAGTGCCGTGCTGCTGCGAGGAGGAGTGAAAAAAAAGCAGAGTCAATTACCTGAGATAAGTAGCTAATTCTGAACAAAAGATGAACGTGTTGTAGTGCATATTTAGTCAATGAAATGTACACACAACAGTAAATATTGGACCACTTATTTTTTGACATTTTAGGGGAAGTTGAGCTTCCCTTGCAGTCTTAGAGCAATCGCCACTGGATTCAAACCAGCCAAGTCCAGATCTCTTGTCGTGAAGAAGGGCAAGGTCACGGACAGGTTCTGTTTCAACATCGAAGGGTCAATGATACCATCAGTCTCAGAGAAGCCAATGAAGAGCCTGGGAAAAGTCTTTGACAGCAGCCTCAAAGACTCCTCCTCTGTCCAGGCAACCTGCCAGGAACTGGGCAGCTGGCTTCGAGCAGTGGATAGATCTGGCCTCCCAGGCAAGTTCAAAGCATGGATATACCAGCATGGTATATTGCCAAGGATACTCTGGCCACTACTTGTGTACGAGGTCCCTGTCTCCACTGTGGAGACCCTGGAGAGGAAAGTCAACACCTGTCTCAGGAAATGGTTGGGGCTGCCGAAAAGCCTCAGCAGCATCGCCCTTTATGGGAGTACCACAAAGCTCTGGTTGCCCCTGAAGTCTTTGGAAGAGGAGTTCAAGGTGATACGGACACGAGAGGTGCTGATGTACAGAGACTCAAGGGACTCAATGGTGGCCCAGGCAGGGGTGGTGGTCAAGACTGGAAGGAAGTGGAGTGCCCAGGCAGCTGTGTTAGACGCCGAATCATGACTGGGGAACAAAGATCTGGTGGGAGTGGTGGCCCAGGGCAGAACAGGCCTGGGGATGTTCCCAACACCACCTCGTCGCAGGGAGTGTAAAGGGAAGGAGGAGCATAGGAGGATACAGGAGGAGCTCAGGATTGCCGTGGAGGAAGGAAGGAAAAGCAGAGCGGCTGGTCTGAGGCAGCAGGGGGCCTGGACCAGATGGGAGCATGCTATGGACCGTAAAGTCACCTGGGCAGATCTCTGGCAGAGTCAACCACTCCGCATCAGCTTCCTGGTTCGGGCAGTTTATAACGTCCTACCCAGCCCAGCGAACCTCTTCACCTGGGGTAAAGTGGAGACCCTGAACTGCCAGCTGTGTTCAATAAGAGGGACTCTGGAACACATTCTGAGCTGCTGTCCAAAAGCGCTCAGCCAGGGCCGTTACACCTGGCGTCACAACCAAGTGCTGAAGCCGATTGTGGAAGCCATCAGCAAACGGATCAGCGGCTCTGGCCGAGGGCACAATAACGACTGTGCAATCACCTTTGTCAAAGCAGGAGAGCAGCCAAAGGCAGCCCGTAACAACCCACATGCCGGGATCCTGGCAACAGCCCAGGACTGGCAGCTCTCTGTCGACCTGGAGAAGCAGTTACGGTTCCCCCAGCACATTGCCCACTCCGCCCTTAGGCCAAATATCGTTCTGGTTTTAGAGAGCACTAAGAACATTGTAATTATGGAGCTGACAGTGCCATGGGAGGGCCGCTTGGGGGAGGCTCATGAAAGGAAGAGGACCAAGTACGAACAGCTTGTCACCAACTGTCGTGCGCAAGGCTGGAAGACAAGGTGTATGCCTATCGAAGTGGGCAGTAGAGGATTTGTGGGGTACTCGCTCCATAAAACTCTAAGTGCCCTGGGCATCACAGGAACAGCAAGGAGCAGAGCCATCAAGAACATCACCGAAGCAGCTGAGAAAGCCTCGAGATGGCTCTGGATTCGAAGAGAAGAACCATGGGGACTAGTAAATGCCACCTGAACACAAGTCACGGTCTGATCAACCGTGGCTGGGTCACCTGAGTAGGATGTATGATGTTTGAAAGACCCGAAACATGTGATGATCTCAGGTAACATCACTGATGATGTGTTCAGGTGCATCAGAAGATTCTGATGTATGTAAGAACTATTCTTTGTATGCTTGAAATTGAGATCAATCAATCAATCTTCATGAAATAGGGGGCACTTTCTTGTTTGAATTTTCTTCAACCCACCTGATGTTGACTAAATGTTCTAATCATATTTTTAATGACTGTGATTCCTTTTAAAGAACAAATTAAAGAAAATGTTCACAAGTGTACTGTAAGTTTTAAATTATATGTCAACAACAGATTATAATTTCAGATAACATACATCCATACATCCATTTTCTACCGCTTATCTGGGGCCGGGGCAGCAGTCTCAGCAGGAATGCCCAGACTTCCCTGTCCCCAGACACTTCCTCCAGCTCCTCTGGGAGGATCCCAAGGCGTTCCAAGGCCAGCCGCACCTAGAAATTCTGTCCATAAAGATTATGAACAGAACCGGTGACAAAGGGCAGCCCTGCCGGAGTCCACATGTGGGAATTGTTCCTGTGACGCGGATCCTTGTCTGTTGTTGAAATGATGGCACAGCCGAAGGTGATGATGATGTTGAGTTTGTTTATTTCACCAAACGTAATCCCAAAGTGAAGAACAAAATGAGGAGCTCAAAACTATTTACAATATGTACAAAAGGAACAGGGGAAAAAAAAAAGGAAATTCTTGAAAAGATATTGGTCTCTCCGTTACCTTCAGTGTAACCATGCAAACCAAATGCTTGCCAGCTCCCACTCTCTGTCAGTCAGTAGGAAGTCTGGCTCTCGCTCTCTCCCCACAGGTGGAGGTGGACCTCCTTTTAACACCACAGGCCCCTCCCCTCAGGTAATTAACCACAGAAATAGAGTTTTCTTCCACAAAACACAATAAATCCCCATAATAAATTCATGGTAATTTGTTCAAAAATACACAGAACCAAATAGTCGTACCACTGCATCTCAAAATAGGTCAGAAATAAAAATAAATTGTTTTCATGCCAAAATCGGCACCTTTCGGTGACGTCATCATAACGTCACTTCCAGGTTTCCCCATCTGACGGGCTATAAACAGGAAGTGAACACGACGCTCGGTTTGGCTGTGGGAGGACGTGAATGGGACATGAATACTGGTGAAAAAGTTTGCAGGGTGAAAGATTATGGCAGGAGCATGATTTGGCAGTGGTCGAGTGTGCACCCACGACTATTGCGGTGAATAACAATGTCCAAATATGCGGAGAACGGAGCAGATGAACGGGAAAAAGACACAGGTGAGTGTTAATGTGTGTTTTAATGAGCTCCAGCGCTGCGCCGTGGCCACCGTCAGAGTGACTCCATCACAGTTCCGTTATCAAAATGGGCCATGAAAGGACTCACTGAGCTGCTGACGTCACTCACTATGACATCAGACTCTTGGGAGTCTCAGTGGGCTAAGAGGCCAAATCATAACAAACATGTTGTCATGGAGACGGTTCCAGGAGCCTCAGTGATCAATCTGTGTGTAGAACAAGTTTCTAAATTCTGTGTTATGAATAAAATTTGGAATGTGTGTCACTAAAAACAAATCCTTAATCATCAAACATGCACACGCCTGTCGCTCACACACTAGTAGGTAATCAGAGTTGATCAGGATCATTTATCTTCAATTAAACTGTCAGTTTGCCTTCTCAGGTGTGAAAGAGTAGTGTCGCGGTAAAAGCTCGCATTGCATGAAAAGACCTCGGCGGAGCCGTTCAACACTGAGAAAGAATTATTAGCCTCTAAATGCAGGATGTCTGCATTTTTATTTTGTCCAGCTCCCCAAGCTCTTCAAGAGAATATTTTAAAATAGAATCATATACGTTGTTGGTTTATTATAGTTTAGTATTGAGTTTATTTTGTTTTGTTTTTCTTCTTCTGTGTGTGTGTGTGTGTGTGTGTGTGTGTGTGTGTGTGTGTGTGTGTGTGTGTGGGTGTGGGTGTGTGTGTGTGTGTGTGGGGGGGGTCGTATTTAATCAATAAGCACATATGCATACAATAAAGTCATGAAGTCTTTAAAGGTACAAGACAGATAGTTTTTCATTTATGATTTATGTGCATCTTAACCAGAATTTTGGCACAAAGAAGCAGAAATAAGCTTAATTCCCCTCAGACAGTCTGGGATGTGGCAGAGTGGCCAGGAAATAAAATTTATTTAATGATGTTAATTTAGCAGTGTGCTTTACCGAAGGAGAGGTGTTCATTTGATTGATCGAGATTATGCTCAGCTGGGTTAAACCCACTTTCTCTCCTCCCTTTTACGAAACCTGTGCCCGTGGGCGGGATGGAGGCATGACTGCTCCGCTCTGCGCCCCTTCACCAAAATCGCAAAATGTTCTGGACACACCCCGTTGACTTCTTGTGCTGACAGTGCGCCTAGACCGCGCTAAGACCAGGTGAAGTCTACAAAAATAGAGACCATGGTCTTTCATGCCTTTTGACCCATTCGTCCTGTATTTTCTTTGACTCCTTTTCTATGTATTTCAGATTATCGTGTCCTTACACTGCACCCTAACAGCCATCAGAAGGTTGTTCAAAGTGAAGGTCTCCTTATAGCACTGAACATAAAGTAATCATTCAAACATAATGTTTGCACTCCTCAACAGTGGAGTCCAACACTGCCACAGCATGAATATACTCATGTGTATACCATACACACACTGCAGCCTGAATGCCAGAGGACCTGGAGTATAAATATGTCAGCTTAAAGAAGGCTGCATCGTTCATCCTTGAGGTAAAAATGCGTGAAGATAAATCTTTATTAGGAAGCTCTACTCTGAAGTGAAGAGTCCGTTTGAAAGGAACAGTTTGAACTGACTTTTAAAGGTGCATTAAGGAGTTTTTCAACTTTAAAAATACTTGTTTTCCACCATAAATATGTGACACATTTTTAATGATGTGTCCAATGTGCCCTGACATATTCATTACCAGTACCTCTAACAGCGCTAAATTGTCACTTGAAAGTTGCAGTGCCGGTCCGGCACCAGAATTTTTTTTGGGAGAATTTGAAAGGAATGACGTAATGCACGCTCCGGGTGGTTAAGTTTCGTTTTGTCCGCCATTACTCTGCCAGATGCTTAGTGAGCAACAACTGAGCAGGATCTTCCAGAAAGTAAGAAAAGACTGGCTTCTAGCACTGCCACAGCTCCACACAGACTCCACCAGGCAAAAGAAACTTAAATCTTACTCGAGCGCTTCTAAACGAGCGAAGACGGAGTCCCCCTCTTCCGTGCATGCGAGCCACAGGGACGAGTTTTTCACTAAGCTGCATTATGCCCAAGGCCTGCAGGGGGCGCTGTTTCGCATAAAACGTGCAAACTCCTTAATGCACCTTTAACTAACTTTAATGCATCATGAAAAGGAAAAAAGGTTCAACTGGTCCAAGCTGAGCATTGCAGCCGTGTGGGCTTTTCTACATCACGTTGCCTTCAGTGGCTTGTCTTTGGCATCTCATTGGCCCTCATTTATCAAACGATCTTTCAAACGGGTGTATATCTGAGCGGTGAGCTCATCGTACGACGGGGCTCGCGTGGCATTACAGACACTTCCGTACCTCGCCGATCTCAGCGTTTGAGTGATCGGGTGTTGATAAATGCGGCGACTGAATTTGATCGTCATTAACATGTTACGCCCTGAAATATTCATAATTCCGAAGCCGCGCCCAGTGAGGTCAAACACAGAAAAGGAGCAATTTTAGCGAAAAAAGAAACTTTAGGAGCTGGAAATGGATCCTCTCAGGTCTGAGGTGGACGTAAATCAGGAGGAGCTCCTTGGAAGAATAAAAACTGAAATTAAAGGAGAATAGAAAAATGCTGTCTGGAGGAAGCCGTTCACGGCAGCGGTGAGCAGCGTCACCTGGACGAACGGACACCAGCTGAGGTCTACACACCCAGCACAGGTGTGCACGACACCGGACCTGGTGCCGAGCAGGACCCCGGACCAAGCGGGCCCAGGGACTCAGGCCACCGATCGCGTCGCGTGCCACCCGCTGCCGGATCTGCTTAAATGAAAGACAATTTATAGAAGTCATAATAAAATGTTTGACTAAACGTCCTCTGTCTGTATTTAACCTCCCTTTAGTTCATGTTATTTTCTAGGTTACGGGCATCACATCACCGATTAAATAAATCATTTGCTAAACTTTAGAGTTTATTTACATTTCATTAGCGGTTCTTCAGGTCCTGTCTCCTCTGTCCAGACCCAGTGGAGGCTCTGGTTCCCACATCAGCTCCTCTCGTGGCGCAAGCACATCAAAAGTAACTCTATCGGCCAGTGCAATATTGTGTAAAACTGCCTAAATAAAGTCACACACCTTTTCGGGGATGAACAGGAACAGCAGCGTTTCCCCCGCTGGATCTGAGCGTCTGAAGCTGCTCTGCAGCAGCGCGTGTGCGTCTTTGTGCACTGTTAAAACTGCGCTCCTCGCCGTGGCAGGATGGACCAGCGGACTAAGTTAAAAATCCTTTATTAATCCCACAAAGAAGAATTTTATTAGATATTCCGTAAGGGCATCATTTTATTTTTTATTTATTTATTTTTAATCTGTCCTGAATGTGTGCTGCTTGTGCTTTATGGGGTATTTGAGATGTGCTTTATAATTATTTTCATGCTCCGCCACGTTTTTCTGCACTGCACCGCAGATCCACACTGACTCAAACTTGCGTACACGATGTCAGACCTGTCGTGAGATTTCATCTTTCCGAACGATCACGACCAAATTGATAAATAACTAACCCGTCTTTCATATGGACGTACGACAGGTGTACGCCCATATATCGTCGTACGACCGTTTGATAAATGAGGGCCATTGTGTTTGACTTGAAAATAATGTTGCCCTGATTGTATGCTGCACTACGGACAACATGTTTCTGGTGTGTCGGCCCTGAGAGGTCAGAGTCACCCTGACACTGAACACAAGAGTCAGAATACAATTACAAAAATAGATCTTCCTATTTAATGCAAATTTAACCATATATTTTCACAATTATTGGTTCCCATGAGCTTGTCATCAAAACATATTTGCTTATTTGCACTGGCTTGCAGCTGCACAAGCAGTCCAGCAGATATTTTTGATCTGTTTGTCCTCTGGAAGATTATCCGTCCTCCTCCTGCTCCTGATTTTTGAGGAAAACAAGAACCAGAAAATCAGCATCAATGTTAGTCTATTTATTTTCTCTTTACGAAGTCAGTGAGACAAATACAGCTAAACAAAACTACAGGGGTGGAGGAGAATGCTTTTTCTTTCTTTCTTTTTAAGGAAAATTCCAGTAAAACATGGAAAATCTTACTGACTGGAAAGAAACAGAGTTGATTATGAGTGACTAGTTTGAGTCCTGGGACTGAAAAGAAAAGAGTGATTACAATAATGGATGTTATTCATTATCTACATAACCTGAAGTTATCGTACGTTTGATATGAAAATGTTTACATCTCAGCTGTTTTTTGCTCTTATGAATATTAAATTGTGCCACTGTGCTTTTTTCATTTCTATATTAATAAAAAAATTGATCCGAAGGGGCTTATTTTTGAGAATCCTTCATTGTTTCTCTCCCCAGATCACTGCCCACAACCGGTTCTGACTCTCACATTGTAGTGTTGGTATTTTCTGGTTATTTCTTTTTTTTTCCCATCTTGGCTGTTATATTTCTGTTATTGTCTTTGCATGAGTGTTGTGGGATTAGTATTTGTGGAACAAAATGAGCAACAGTCATGTCATAATTCTGCAAGAATTGACCAAAACTGTATTTTTATCTTGTATAAGGTTGAAAATGATCAATACTCAGACTCCTGTCAGTCGATTTCTTCGTGTGTCGCATGTCTTAGCAGACTGGCTCATCCTCAGAGAACCTGACAAAACTTTTGAGAGAGAACATTCAGAAGTAATAATTTAAACTGATGGTGCACTTTTCATAAAAGAGATAATCAAATCTCAGCGGTGTTTTCTGAGGATGTGACTCAGTGGGAGTGCTGCTATTTAGAAAAATCAAATTCATGATCCTACAGCCTTTAAGATGCCGTTTAAATGTTTTGGGATCTCCAGAGAGTGCTTGAAAAATATTTTTTCTCCCACACATACTGAGCTGTAACATTAAAAGAAACCTATTGTGTTTTTTTATTTAGTCAAATTACTGACCTGAAATAGTTAGATTACAATAATTTCTTGGCTTTCTTGAAAATTTTCAGGATGGTGTGGATAGAAAATGCCACCTATATATGATCAGTGTGTTTTATAACACATCACGCTTTACAGTAGCAAGTCAGTATCGGTAAGACATTACTTTGTGATGCAGTTACATTAATGAGCTGCAGCCTGTCTGTGCTGCATATTTAACTATAACATCAGGAGTGTCTGAATCATTAATAATTAGTAATAATGATCAATAATGGGACAAATGCCAGTAATTAATAACTGTTTGCCACTTTAAAAGTAATAAACCCCATCAGGAAATAAATTGCCAACAGTGTGTTTCAGAATGCGTTTTGTCATCTCTGAGTTTGTATGAATACGTTTGACTGTCCTATCCACTGTCTCTTTTTTCATCGGCAAACTGCACAAAACTCACATAAAAAGCTAAACTAACTTCAAATTATCACATTACTGGTTTTATTACATTGAAAATCTCCAACATTACGATATCATTGGCTTTATTGCATTGTTGGTTTTCACATGGAGCACCTCTGTTGCTATCGCACTAACCTCCTGTTTGCTGGAGGAGTGCCTCATCCATATTTTGGAAAATCGTTCATCAATGAACTGATGAGGGTTCAGCTGAATTGGTTATGTTGTATCTGCTTGGCGTAATCAGGGACAAACAGCACGGCCTCATTAACCTCACACTTCAACAGAGCAGCTTTAAAGGAATACTCCGAAGATTCTGGACCCACGCCCTATTCCTATCATTGACAAAGTGAGACAAGCTCATAAATACCTTTTTGTGTCCGTGCGTCCAGTGGCTGGATCCCAGCTGTTAGCATCATAGTTAGCTTAGCTCAACGACAGAGCCGGACTGACGAAAATGGAAAAAATACTCCTTCCAGTGGTCCAGGGGACGGCGTATTAGCACGTGAAGTAAATCCGAAATGTTATAAAGCATTTTAAAAGACGTGTTTTCTTTTCAATCCATTAAAATAACGTTTTGATACACACAGACCTGCACATGCGCAGTGCTCTGTGCTCTACACGGGCAGGCACCGGATCACATCAGGGGCCTGATCCAGCCCTATGTTTCCACTCGCTGCTTGAGGTCCTCCAACCAAAACTGGAGATGCTGGAGTGTTATTGGGAACAGAAGGATGCTGTGGCAGCAGCATTAAGGAGAATCAAGCCAAGGGGAGAACCACTGCCTGCCCTCTCAGATGATGAGATGAAACTTATCCCTGAAATTGTGAAAGTGATGTCACCCCTGAAATTGGCAACCAAGCTCCTCAGTGAGGAAAACACCCCCACTCTCTCCATCGTTTCCCCACTACTGGCCAAACTACGGTCAGAATTTGGAGAAAAACACAGTAATCTAGCAGTCATTGGGAAAATGAAAGAAAATTTCAGACAGGACTTTGAGTCCCGTTACACCTACATGCAAGACTTCCTCGACAATGCCTCAGCTCTTGACCCCCGCTTCAAAGACCTGCACTTCATGGATGCTGACAACACTGCAAAGGACGTGATATTCCTGAGAATAGCAGAACAAGTGGAGGATATGGTAAGAAATACAATATTATCAGCAGCTTAACTTAAGGATTTTCTGTTTTAGTTCTAATGATGTTTTATGTATTTATTTATTTCACATGGAAAATTAATCACTTATGCTAGTTTTCAACACTTGTCCAAGTTGTCTTTCCCAGATGATGATGATGACCTCAGCTGCTCTCTGCTCTGCTGATTGTCAGGCAAGGGCTGATAGTATACTGGATGATGAGAGCCAGGCAGCTCAAGCAGAAGATGATGGGAGAGGCCACAGGGAGGAGGAGGAGGAGGAGGAGGAGGAGGAGGAGGAGGAGGAGGAGGAGGAGGAGGAGGAGGACAAAAATGAAGTGGAGGAGATGGAGGAAGATGAGAGAGGTTTGTTGTGGGACTTGGTTGTGTTATCTATAATAGTGGATTGATTTGAAAATAGGTGCAATGATGATATTGTAATGCAGTCATGTTTCATTTAACTAATTTCATATGCTGATATTATTGTAAACAAAAGCACAAGTTCACCCAGCTGGCTGTGAATTCATTTGGAGCATTACAAAGTGAGTTATGAGACTGTGCTATTGTTTATGATTTCTGTTAAAGCATCAGCACCAAGAGGAGGGTGTGCATGTTACTTTTTTGGTTGTTTGTGAAATTATTGTAGACATATTGCTGTGACTTATGTTTCTTTTGTCCTGTCTTGCTTTGTCTTGTCGACCCTAGATGATGAGCCAGAGCCTCCCAAGAAAAAGTCAGCCATGGATCAGTTGCTTGGAGGTTTCCTCACCCCTAGAGCACCAGAGAAGACCATAAGGGAGAGAGCTAAGGAGGAAATAACAAAATACAGGGACAGGGAAGGGTTGGATGTCAATGGTAACGTACTGCAGTGGTGGAAAGGACAAGCGGATCTTCCACTGCTTTCAAAATTGGCCAGGAGCTATTTGTCCATCCCTGCAACAAGTGTCCCCTCTGAACGAGTGTTCAGCACAGCAGGTGACATTATTACAGCAGAGCGCAGTCGACTTCTTCCTGAACACGTGGACCAACTAATCTTCCTGAAAAAAAACCTGAAGCAGTGCCATTTGAAATGCATCACGAAGTGAGGTGTTGATAGCGAGAGTTGCATGTGCAGAAAGACCTGTTTTCATGTTCTTTTCTTTTGTAATTCTTATGGACATTTAATAATGAGACACTCAGTGAGAGTAGTCTGTCTACACTACAATGCACAGCAGCTTTGAGCCTGTGACTGAACTATTGTTTAAATTGTGTTTTTTTGTTTTTTGTCTTATGGAGACGGACGTTTCATAGAAGACACTCGGTGAGAGTAGTCTGTTTGTGTTTACACTGCGGTACACACAGCTGTGAGTTCCAGATGCCAAATTGTTTAAATTTTCTTTGCACAAAACCCAATTGTGAAAGGGTATTTTTTAGTTTACACTTTCTGCTCCTTACTACTCTATTAGCCTACCTCTTAGTGAGTTCATATCATCAGTATGTTTTGGAGACAGGAATATGAAAAAAACATTGATTGCACTGTTACAAGTGTCACTTTAAAGCGATACTTCAACATTTTGGCAAATTGGCCCATCTAGGGCAATTCGGTAGTCATTTAGAACAGCATACTTACTTTTTTTGTGAGGGCGATCTGTTGTTTATTCAGCGGTGGGTCTGAGGAGGGCTTCACGGCGGACATAATGGAAGTGGACGGTACAGTAGCTTCCCTCGTCAAACTCATCAATCCAACACAATCCAACAACCCCAAAACACACTTTGGTGGACACGTTATAATCCCCACATTCACTACGCTGTGAAATATTAATGCAAAATTACGAGATTGAGCGTTTTTTTGCGAAGATTGCTAAGACGGAACTACTTACTAAACATGGCGTCTGGGCGTAGTGATCTCAAAAGAAAAAGTAGTTCCCGGTATTTGCTTCAATGTCGTAATGCTACAATATTATTTGTAGGTGTTTCACAGCGTAGTGAATGTGGGGATTATAACGTGTCCACCAAAGTGTGTTTTGGGGTTGTTGGATTGTGTATTTGATGAGTTTGACGAGGGAAGCAGCTGTACCGTCCACTTCCATTATGTCCGACCTGAAGCTCTCCTCAGACCTACCGCTGAATAAACAACAGCTCGCCCTCACAAAAAAAGTAAGTATGCTGTTCTAAATGACTACCGAATTGCCCTAGATGGGCCAATTTGCCAAAATGTTGAAGTATCGCTTTAAGTTACTCATTGAAGAGTGTTAAGATGGCAAAAACAGCACTTTTGTGGAATTTACTGTCGAGTGCCTATGAGGAATAAAGCCAAATCCTTTCTGTAGCATCATATTGAATTCCATCTTTTTTTTTTAAACTTTTTTTTCCTCTTTGCTTATTTGCATCAATTTGAATCGCATCGTATCACAACAAATTGCATCATGTTGTATCGAATCGCATTGATTTGAACTAAATGATTATCGCATCGTATCGCATCATGAAGCGAGTGAATCGTATCGCATCGTTTCGCCAGAAAATTCCATGTATCGTTAAAGTATCGTATCGCTGGCAGTGCATCGAGATGCGTATCGAATCGTCCTCAGTGCTGAGATTCACACCCCTATAACACGCCGTCCCCTGGACCACTGGAAGGAGGATTTTGTCCACTTTCGTCAGACCGGCTCTGTCTCCCCTTCACCTCCCACAGCTGAGCTAAGCTAACTATGATGCTAACAGTTGGAAGCCAGCCGCTGGAAGCACAGACACAAAAAAGGTATTTATGAGCTTGTCTCACTTTGTAAATGATAGGGATATGGTGTGGGTCCAAAGTCTTCAGAGTATTCTTTTAAAGGGAGACACTTTGAAAAACTTCATTGTCATATCCTACTTTTTTCTACATTGCCATTTTGCATCATGTTTATATATTTATCTTTTGATAGAATTGGCATTGGGCCACCAGTAGGTGCTATTGGTTGTTTTTGAAATGAAACCACACACGGATGCACATGTGCTTGAACTATAAGAACAACGTGCTATAAACATCACCAATAGGAGTAAGACGAACATTGGCAGTCAGAAGTTGGTCGTACAGGAGATATGGACCGGGAGTCTTTACTGTTTACTCAAACACATGTGGAAGAAATATTTATTGTGCAGCTGCAGCATTTCAGAAACGTTCAATTTACCTTGTTTCCACAGAGACTGAGTTGGAGCGCTTTCGAAAAGTTCCACCTTGGGAACCATTTCCAAAAAGTTGTATTTTCGGTGGCTCTGACCACTGTTGACGTGTAAACAGATATCCACAACCCAACACAGGTGTTCCATTATCACCTGAAAATGTGAAACTTCTAATGAATGTTCCTTCATTTTGGCCTGTAGCTTTTATTGTTTTCAGAATTTCAGCCTCAGAGTCTAACCCCGCTGTCCAGGGCTCACAGCAGGTCTAGACATTATCAGTTACTACTGACACTATGGAAAACTAACACTATGGAGTTTCAGGCATTACACAGATTCACCTCGTAGAAAAATAAAGGCAATAAAGAAACATGGTTGTTTTGATCTCTTTTCTGACCCATACATGACAACAATCTGTAATAAAGGCATTTGGAATAAATCGTAGGTGATGAAGGGCATGTTCCCTGCAGTGTGACGGTCGCGGGGTCGCCCTGGTTGGCGCCTCGTGTGGAGGTAATGGGAGTGTCAGGGCTGAAAATATCCTGGAGTTGAGCGTCGTTTCTGCAGGTTTCATCATAATCTAATCACCGGTACCTGACTTCCCCCCTCATGCATGACATCCACATCTAACTCCTTTAACTTTTCATTGATTTGTACAAGGAACAAGAGAAATATTCCCAGCCCCTTGGAAGGTTTCCGCAATAAATCGAATAAAAATGACAAATTAGCGTGAGACAAATTGAGTTGTTCGGATAGATAGTTGTGCTTGTCTTCTCAATTTATCTTTAATAAGAAAGGTATTGCCATCATGGCTCAACACCCTCTGTTATTTCCCCGCCCCCCTGGGTAATAGCACTTTAATCTATATCCAAGTACATTTACAGCTCCAAGTCTGCAAGAACATTTGGGATTAGATGGTCAGAAGAAACACAAATTTAAGTCTATAACTTTTTAAATTCGAGTTAAGTGATTCTCAAGCGTAGCCCAGAGAGCAATTGCCCTAATTTTTTTTTTCCTGCAAGGAAAAAGCCAGGCTATTAATGGCTTAGCACAGATAAGCCCAAACGGTGTTAATAAAAGATTGGATAATGATTTTTAAAGAACGGAGAGGGGACAGCACATAGGGCAGAAATAATTAATCACCTTGAATGGAGGGAGAGAGGAGGGAAGAGATGCAGAGGAGGGGGGAGCAGGGCAGACGCTGCAAAGGCAAAAGGGGGAGGAAAGGGAGGGAAAAAATGGAAATGACACAAGGAGGGAAGGCAAGGGAGGGTAAAAGGTTAGGGGAAGGGAGTGATGAGATGGGGAAAAGATAATAGACTGACACTGAGCAGCAATAATTAATCACTGGCTGCGGATGGCAAGATAAGGAGGAGGCAAAGGAAGAAGGAGAAATGGAAGAAAGATGGGGGAGGAGGGAAACTCGAGTAAGAAAGCAGCTGATGCTCTGCCTGTCCAAAGTACCGGACAGTTAAACTTCAACACTTCCCCAAAGAAAAAAAAAAGTGTGAATGGGGCCCTAATGTTGTGATGTTTGTGAATGACCCAAATCTGTTTTACGACTTCTTAACCAGTTCATCATATAATCATGAGTTCATGTCACTTGTCGTGAGCATTTGACCTTCTTTGCTCTGAACCTACAGCTGTCGGGGGGTAAATACTACACCAGCTGCTGCGTCGCCCCAGGAGCACCAACTTCTTCAGTACATCTCATTTTCCAGCTGTGGTGTTCCTGTTAAAGGCCTGGTTAGCTGAACGCTGGTGAAGAACGGCAGCTGAGAATTTCTGCTGGTTAATTAAGTAACAGCCTCACACTCAAAGCGTAAACACACCTCCTGCGTGCTTTTGACTTTTCTCACACAGATTTGTTTTGTGGGTAACTGATACCCCTCACATCCAAACAGCTCCACTCCATCTCCATGGAAAATGATGCTGGAACGCCTGTGCTGCATCACTGACACGCATTGGGATAGCTTTCTTTCAACAGTCCTCGTCCTTGGCTCACTGAGTCCTGCTTGGGTTTCTGATTCTTTTGACACAAACTGAAAGCAGCCCTCCAAAATGTTCCAGTACAGCCTCAAGCTTTTTCAATCTCCAGCATGATGTTTTCAGCCTCCATACACTCGTCTCCCAGGTTACTTCTTAGTAATGTTGACTGTTGAAACTGGGATTTTACAATCTTTTGGCAGGTGCGCCTGCCAGCGAGGGATTATGTGTGTTTTCCAATCGCATCATTTTTAATATGTGTTCCAAATTACAAGTGGGACCAATGTTCCTTTGGCTCTTTCTGATGTTAGCTGGATAATGATGACAGATAAGTTCAAATGCAACAGGTAATTTACTATTAACAAACAGAAAGAACTCTGATTGCCTTTGGAAAATTCTTTGACAACTCATATCAAAAAAGTTGGCTTATTTTTCATGATTCTACAGAGGCAACGTAATTACAAAGTGAAGGCTCCAGTCACTGGGGGTGTACTCCGTTGATCTGCTGTGTGTGGGCTTTTCTGTCGGCGCCCTTACGATCATTCAGTCTGCGTCAACCAGTTCAGCGGTTTGCCAGTCTCAGCTTGAGGTAGGCAAAGACTCTGTACGTCTTAGACGGATCATCAGAAGGGTTAAAAAGAGAGGCACAAAATGACTTCAGACCAAGGAACCTTGAAGAGCTGGACCGTGGGGGGAAATCTCCACACAGAAAGGCTCTCGATGCCAGAATGAAGCATCTCGAGGGCAAGAGTCACAGTCAACTAGATACAGTCGTGAATGACATCTTCTAAACTCAGGAATGACTTCATAAGAGCTTTTTCTATGCTTGTCATTCGTATCCTCCATCTGTTCGCTCTCGCCTTCGAATAACTACCTTTGCACTCATGAACAGGACCGCTGTCCGAACCTCGCTCTCTTTTTGCACGGCCTGCTGTGACCTCCGCCAGCTCCACCTGAGCAGCACACCCCCGGCGCTGCGTCACCAAAGGCGGACAGAGCCAATGTCATAAGGTTTGTACAGTCGCTGATACGGGGACACCTGGCCATGATCTGCCTCTCGGAACAGCCAGGAAGCCTCAGCCCTGCCTGGATGCCGTTACTGAAACGGTAAAGAGACTCTAATCTTTTCCTATAGAACAAAGAAACATTGCCTTACAGGGTGAATTAATGTACCACCCAAAATGAGGGCTATATAGAGAATGGACTATTTCTTTTTACAGCCGTGATTCATGAGGCAATTTCAAGATGGAATCAAAGCACGGAGCTGTATTTGTTCATGGCATGGGGCTTTACGCGTTCTTCTTGATTGTGTATGCATACGCGTGTTTTCTATTCAGAGTCCCACTGTGGCGTAAACAAACAAGTTATTACTCCTGCTGCTTTCCTTCTCTGTACCAAATCTTTAAACAAATAGATGGAAATTTAGACTTTATGTAGCAATCATTTATTTATCCACACACACTGATGTGCTCAGGGAGGCTGAGTTTTCCGACTGCAGCGGATTGATTCGGTGCTTTGCAGCGTACTGGAGAGCACAGAGGCAGCATGGTGGCTTGTCGTGATTAGAATGTCAGCCCTGTAACTGGAAGGTCAAAAGTTCAGCCTTCCATGACCCCTCCCGGCCTGCAGAAAATATCAGCGGTCGTCTGACACGCTGCAGCGGCGGCGGCGGCGGCTTCCTAATGGCCACGGCAGCAACAAGCTGGCTGAGAAATTCTCTCCTGAGCTTTTCTAAAAAATGGACACTGTTAATATGCATGTGCGCTGATGTTCTTTTCTTCAATAATGAGGTACTTTCTACTAATGCAAATGCAAAGAAGACTTTGCAATTCATAGCCAATAAGGAAGACTTATGTTGTGCATTTTATTGCTTGTGCAGTCTAATCCACTTTTACATGATCTGTCTTCTTCTCTTACATAATCACACACCAGCGGGAAAGACTGTCTCACACTGATTTGGTTTTCACTGTCTCGCTCTCGAGCGAAGTTGGACCAGAAGAGGACGGTTTCACAAGAGAAACGATTCAATTCAATAACAGGAAAATATCAGGGGTCAAAGTTCACGTCGAAGTGTGATAGTGAGTGTGTGTGGTTGTGTTTCTCTGTGTTTGTGCTGAGATGGACTGGAGACCTGTCCAGGGTGTGTCCTGCGACTGTCCTCAAGATTAATCAACGTAGAAGATGAATTGAAATGGAACATGAAATACCTTTTTAAGCTGAATCCCATTGGACTTTTTCTTTTTCTTTTTAATAAATCACCTTTTTTTTTATTCATTTCCTTTTCCAGGCTCTATGAAGCAATAACAATGAGCAGCTCACACATATTTTGAAGTGGTTCTCACATCGACCGGTGTGCTTTCTAACTGTTTGCATGTGGCTGGTTCACAGAGGCTCTCCTGTCCAACATGATTATCTCAGAACCACGCTTTTCATGCTATTTCCAACTGCAGCTCGCAGAAACAAAGAAGTTATTCCAGCCCTCACCTCAAGATCTGTCTTTTAGCCATTCAGTATAGACTTGTTGTTCTATATCCACATTAATCCACACCTTAAGGTTTATGATTCTGTCCCATGTTATTGTCATTCATTGATTGTTGCTTTTGCTTTTACAGCAGAGAGAGAGAGAGAGAGAGAGAGAGAGAGAGAGAGAGAGAGGGAGAGAGAGAGAGACCCTACATGTTCACTTTCAGCCATAATAGAACCCTCCAAATCTTCTGCAAAAATATCAGGCTGGTTTCTGTGGCTTAAGCTCTGTTAATATAAAAGATGATATTTTGAAAATGTAATCAAAACCTCAGAAGATCCTCAACAGAACATAAAAGTATAATTTTCTCAGACTCTGAATGTCTCTTGACTGTGCTTAGATGTTCTTTACACCTGTCTGCGGCTGCTTTTCTGCAGTGGCAGATTTCAGCTCATCTCCAGAAGGCAGTGTGATTTAGCTGAAGACTTGGCGCTGGTCACTTTGAAATGGTTCATCGTTTTGTGCAGGGGTGTGTGTGTGTGTGTGTGTGCGTGTGTGTGTGTGTGTGTGTGTGGGGGGGGGGGGGGGTCCTGCATTGTCCTGCTGAGAAACCCAAAAGATTCACCCTAAACTGAGTCTTCTGATGCTCGATAACTCATTTCTACATCAAACCCCCTCATCTACCTCCTGACCTGTTCTTCCAGAACCAGAGGAAGCAAAGCAGCGCTGCCACATGAGGAAGAACTTTCCACGTTTTCTTACAGAATCTCAGACTCTCTGTCACACAGACGGCTGGGAAAACTCCTCTGAATAAATCCGCTAGTGTAAAGACCGACAGACACACTGTTATCCTAATCAGGCTCATTTCATTAACGACAGACGTCATTATCTTCATCCAGTGTCTGATTCAGAACCATTTAGCTGTCATTAATTGGGCATTATTTCCCAGTGAGCTTTCTAATGCCGGCGTTATCGGAGGATTTGAGGGACCTCACTGTAAAGTGTCACAGAGTAAATAATTAAAACCACCGAGTCCCAGCCAGCTTCTGGCTGCTGCTGACGCTGCACTCTGACCGTCCGGTGGAGTTTATCAGGCTCTAAGCCCGTTTCGTCTTCCTGCAAAAACAAATCAAACAATGCTGGTTTTTTTTCTTTCAGTGTGACCCTGCAGGTAAAAGGCCTCAGGGTGAGCAGTTACTCAGTAAAGCGTCACAGTGTGGTGATCAGTTGGTTCATAATTCACCCTGGCATTTCTCTGTAGAGAGGGCGGGGTTTCTGTCAGGAGGGATTTTGGCGTTACACTTGTTCATTCATTCATTAATGCTCTCGCTCATGGACAATGGAGTTTGGAGTTCATTGCCGAACATGCCGCCTCCGACTCCTGCTCCCACCTTCACTGGTAACTCCATTGGCTTGAACTCATAAAAAAGATCTCTTCTCACTCACCAATACACTAACAGTTCTCCAAGTGAAATCCAGCACGACGCCTGTGATCGTGTCTGTAAATCAGCTCCATTGTTTTCTGAGCGGATTGACATTTTGTTCATGTTCATGTTAAAATGAATTGAAAGAACTCAAAACTCAGTGTAGGACCTGGGACTTGAGGGTAAACACTTGAGACTTGCCTGTGACTTTGCTCAAAAATGCTCAAAAAGAAAATGCGACTTTGTGCCACTTCCATGTATTATTTTGCGCCGTGAGATGACATCAACAGAGAGCGTTTCTCAAAACAAACAACTCCCCTGCACATCAATGTTCGCTTCTTTTTCTAACTTCAGAAAAATTTCAAACATGTCTCACTTTATCGTCCGCCGTGGTGGTAAAGTTTTTATGCTGAACAGATGAACAAGAACAACAGTTTTTTTGTTTTTTTTTTTTTAAGAATGTCCAAGGGGATTCTTTCCAAGGGAACTCTGGAGGTGTGTTTCAAAAAATGATCCAAGTCTTTCAGGGTCATTTTTCTCCTCAGTGGTTGGCTGATTTCTTGGGTACAACTTACACACTGCTGCTCTGACTGGCTCTGTCTCCATGAAGCAGGCTGGAGGGTCACAGTGACACAGTAAGAAGTCATTATGTCCGGAGTGTGGCCAGGTTTTTTATGATCTGGTCTTCATTATTAATTATATTAACATAACAGAGAGTAGAAAACTGACGATTACAAATAATTCTTTTTTAAGTCTTTTTCTCTTTCAGTGTGTCTGTGTCATTACTAAAACAACCAACAGCACCCACTAGTGGCCAAACATGAAAACTACATCATTTCCAGCATTTGTGCCGTTTCCATGTAAATGGGCAACATTTTCAAAACAATGTTTTGCAAATGAAAAACTTTTCTGAAGCAAAAACTCTTGAAGCGTCGCCTTGTGGACGGGGCTTTAGGGTTATCGGTGCTGTCTGCTGTGTTCTGCACGGTGTGAGATTCTCACTGTGATACTGAGTTCTGTTTGGCCTCGTAAAATGCAGAAACATGAAAACTGGAGCACCAGTGGCTGAGGACTGTGGAGCTGAATCACCACTGATCAGTGCAAACAGGACAGAATGACACGTGTCCCACCATCTGACTTCCAACCAACGTGACATGGTTCAGTTGTACTAAAAGTGACTCCTATTTAGCACAGACGTGTGTTCAGTATGAGCTCTCATACCTTCAGTGTCACCGTCCTGCTGCTGGTGGAGCCAGCGTCACTGTGCTGTTACGTTTTCCACGGAATATTTGGAGTGCAGTTGGTGATCTTCATTTGAAAGGTGAGCTTTAACGTTGTGTATGAGGTTCAGGCTGCTTGGCGTTGATACCATCTGAGGAGGCACACAGCTCTGGGAGGAGAAGGTGGTTTATCCATCTTCCATGATGTTATCAATCCTTCATTAACACGCTCATGGCTGAAGGTGGAGCGCTGTGGTCATGCGTTTCCTGGATCCTCCACCAGGTTTCATGAGGAGGTGATGGAGTCTGATCATTTCTGTTCAGTTATCCTTGAATTTTGTTTAGATCCTGAGGTTTATTTTTGAATTGTTTGTTTGAGGGAAAAAGTGTAAAGGTTAAAATTTTTCCCCCCATGCATATAGTGTTTGATTTTTTTTTTTATGGTGACGGTGTTACAGTTAGAGCAGAATTCCTCTCAGGATGGACAGTTTCCCATCATCTGGTTTCAGGCTCCTTGACGTCTCTGATGTGTTCCACCTGTGCCTGATGGAGGGATCGTCTTCACCTGGTGACTGGGCTGCATGTTGGCGCTTGACGACTTTGTGAGTTTGGTCATTTGGACTCTGGGTTTGTTCCTGCTCCACCAGCGGAGCTGTCTGGCCTCCTGAATCCTCCTCTGAGCAATCCCTCACAAGATGATAGACTAACAGGCCAGAAAGTTCAAGTTTTAAACCTTTTTCCGGGATAAAAATAGCACATCGGGGTCGAAGGGTTCATATACGGCTTCCTGAAAGTCATTTGTCCAATTAAAGCTCTGGCTCCTGGTCTTTGTCACTTTCACTGTATTGCATTGCTCAGCTGACAGGATTGTGGAGACGTGACCGGCCATCGCAGCACAGAGGGTCAAAGGTCGATTTCCAATCATATTAAGGAGATGAGGGGTTGAAGACCACCAGTATTGGAAAAATTACCATCTGTATGCAACATGAGAGATAATTAAAGGATTTTAAAAATAAAGATAAAAGAGTCAAAAAGCTGTTTTGTGAAATGAAGACTTCTACATCTTAAAAGTGTTTCAGTTTGAGTTCAGACTGACAGCAGCGAGCTGTTCAAAGCTAATTCTATCAAACTGAATAAGAGTTCTGACATATTCTCGGTTACTTATTCTCTGTACAGCATGCCTGTTGTCACATCAAATGATTCCCTACTTCATTTTCAGGCATCAGAAACGGACGTTTCTTTCTTGTGACTTGCAATTTGTGTCACTTCCAGCATTTGTCTGGTAAAACTCGCATAAAGCTGCTGCTAAATGCTCTAAACTGAAGGTTCCTGGTTCACAGTGACGCAGGAAGGGAGAAAGCAGTCCTGTGACAACCTGGAGGGACGGACTTTTAAGAATAGCTCTCACAGTTTGGCAGTTGGGCTTGTTAGCCTGACACGTTGTTAGCTGGGTGCTTTGGCATAAGTTGTCGAAACAGAAGTGGATCTAAGTTTCCTGGGAGAGCAGAGCGGAGTGTGTGGGAGGGCGTGAAGAGTGAGGCGGGACGCACCGCGTCGCCTCTTTCCTGCCCTCCTTTGAGCAGTTAATTCGCTCCGTATTCTCTCTGATATATTTAATAGCTCTGACTTTCCACATTGTTACGGTTTTAATCCCGAGTCTTCCCTCAGCAGCAGATACCATTGTGCATCGAAAGGAGGCTTTACTTAAACGTCAGTAAACTTGGCCCAGTAGATAAAAGCTAAAACCACATATTGCATGCGTTTGACGATTCCTTTAGTGCATGTGCACACACTGAGCCCCTTATCTTTGACGCGTGTTATTTATATTTCCCTCCTCTTCATTCTCCTCTCTGTGGGCTGCGATAAACAAATGCGGTTTCACCACAAAAGTTTCACTTTCCAACTTTTTGCAGAGGCGAGCGGCCGCCGCTGCAGGTGTCAGCCGAGCAGAAAATAAAGTTTAATTGGTCAACTCCGCACAAGCAGTAACCTCTGCGCGTGACCCTTTCTGCTGGTGGGGACGCCGGCATAAAATTACTCCAAAAGTGTCCTCGCCGTGACATGAAAGGAAAGAGTCTCCGCGAGCTCTCCATGTGTTTGCCTTTTTTCACGGCGGAGGAGAAGACGTGGAAGGACAAGCTCAAGCCTCACCAGCTGGCTGTCAGCCCATAAATACACCTTTTGACGCGCGGCCCTGTCAGGACCTGCCCACAGGAGGGCCTGGAACTGTCACCCGGGAGCCGCCGTCCCCAGCAGCACTCACCATCTGAGTTCTGCTGGAGGAGCCAGACGTGTGGGGAGATGAAACTTTAATGATCCCCGCGGGGAGAAACACACACACACACACACACACACACACACACACACAAAGCAATGATCTCCGCTCCATTAGGGAATCAAACGTCAGCATCCTGCATGAGGGGGAAGATACTTAGCAGCATGAAATGATCGAACATCCTGCAAAGTTTTGGTACCTGTTTAATGAGCAAACGACTGCAGTTTGACACAGTTCAAGACGCCGAGCGATGCAAAAATTGAATTCCTATGCAAAGAAGCCGTGGAGTAGCGCTCCCCGGAGACGTGGCCGTGCTGTGGATGTGTGTCTTCTCCTAAACAGCCCGGACTCGTCACATGAAAGACCACTCTTTCAGTGAAAATCCATCCATTGCTTTTGCTCATTGTCACATAGTTTCAGCATAATTGATCTGTTTCCAATATTTCCCTGGTTATGTCCCACCCTGTTCAGTGTCTGGTTCCTCAGCGCTCATGCTGCACAGACATCTAGACATGAACCAATCAAATCAGCAGCATTTACTCGCCAATTAGAGGCAAAGTTGGTCAGGTCAAAGGAAATCTGGCTCATAGATACTGCTGAGACGCAATTCTGACTGAAAAACAAGTCAGTGTCCGCTGTGTACCCTGGACAACAGGGTCTAGACCACCCCTGTCCGTGTTCAGTGGGTCAGGAAACAGATATTGTAGAAGAAATGCATCAAACAGTGAGTCAGTTCATCATCCTGTTCACCCACACATATTAATCACTCCCCTTTTATGGGGTTATGTGATTAAGGATGACATCCAGGCGATGGGTGGACACCTCCTGGGTGTTGTAGCTCTTCAGGGTGCAGCCGTCTTCCTCCTGCCTCCTGGCAGTGGCTGTGATGGTCGACACAAAGATCTGCATGTATAGACAACATCATCTTCAGATTTCCAGCAAAACACCTGAAACCGACCAAATTAAAGCTTCTAACTGCAAACATTTCGAAGCGAGCGCTCTAACTTTAAACACCTAGCGACAGACTTTAGAACTGCTCTAATTCTGCATCTACAGCTCATAAATTATCATTTGCAGACTGTCTGGTCCTCATATTGACAGGCTTTTTAATGGGCAACCATGTAAGTGTGTATCTCTATGCATATTCTCATTTGTCCAGGTAGGAAGCATCTCAATGCTAATAGATACAGGTCAGCTGGACTTGGCCATGTGTCTTGGAATGGTGTAATTGCTTTACCTTTTCTAATTATCCACCTGTCTTTCCCCCATCATAAGAAACCTGCAGAAATTCACTTCTTTACATGTGCAAGAACCGGCAGACAGGCAAAGTCCAACGAAGCAAAGTAGATGTTTGTAACAAAGAACACAGACACACACACAGACACACACACTGCACATAAACATAAATAGATTAGTTTACACGCTGGAGCCTACTGTAAGCTGAAATGTACAATCCATTCACACTGAGGAAATGAGAGTCATCAATATTATATATTGGGCTTTTCCATTCTGTGTGTCGGGTTGCGTGCGTGTGTGTGTGTGTGTGTGTGTGTGTGTGTGTGTGTGTGTGTGTGTGTGTGTGTTCTCGTGCACACGCCTTGTCTCATATTGATTCAGACTGCAGGCTACAAACCAGTCAGCTAACATGCTTGTGAATAAAATAAATCTGGCCTTGGAGGGAAAGGCTCCTGACACAGAGCTGTCATATCCCCTTACTCTCTGCCACACACACACACACACACACACTGTTCATCTACCCACCGGTGCAAATGCGGCAGCGCCACTAAATGATTGATCACACCTGAGGTGTGTGTGTGTGTGTGTGTGTGTGTGTGTGTGTGAGAGAGAGAGAGAGAGAAAGAGAGAGAGGGAGAGACCGATAGTCTAGATGAGGCAGAAAGAGGAAGATCTGTGCTCAGTTTCTCAACTCCTCTCAGGAGCCACAGAAAGCATAGCAGACAACTCACACACACACACACACACACACACACACACACACACACACACACACACACACACACACACACACACACGTGATTGCATTGTCTTGTGGACTCTAACCCCATTTAATGATCAAAGCCGTTGAAAACGCAACTTTTCGAAAACCCTGTGACTCAGTCTCCATGGAAACAAGGGAAATGCAGTTTTTTTTCTGGGATGCTGCACATCGTGGCCACAGTAGATGGAAAATAGGACAAGTTTCATGACTGCCTTCACGGTGTCCTGGACTCAGGTGAGAGTCTCCCGGAGTAACAGTCCAGATGGTCGTGGTCCGTCAGAATGTCCATGAACTCACCACATGTTTACAGTGTGTTGTTCTTTGGCCTGGTGAGATAACTACTCCATTTCAGTGTTTCCATTTAAAACGGACATCGTTTTCCAAAACTTAGCTGTGTAAACAGAAAAAATTAAAAGTTATGTAGTTTCTATGGAAATGCTGTGTAAATGAGGCCTCGGTTCCCTAATCTTAATCAAAACTTTGCTCTGTTTTAACCCTTTGTTGTGCATATAACCATATTTGGTAACTTGCCTTTTTTTCTTGTTTGTTGCTTCATGAAAAATGAAGCAAGAAAAAACTCACATTTTATACATAAAACAAACAGAGGTGCTTGGAGGTTTTCCTGAGTCTTAATGAGGAAACTGTTCTGAGAACGATGCATTCCATGTTAGGACAGAGCTGCTGAATAGAATATCATCTATCTTTCAGAGATAATCAGGGAGAACTTTGTCCAACTTTGAGACTTTTAAGGTTAGACATGGTGACAATGTGTGATCTTGTTGAATATAATACTTTTTAACATGTTTGCCAATACAGAAATTAGACTTTAGAGTTTATTAATATCCTCGGAAAGCCACTTGGGCTGTATTTCAGAGACTGTCCGATAAAGGGATAAGATGACCTTTGTTCATGTTGTCATGCTTCTGAAAACATCCGGGCAGAAATCACTGGTTTCCAGGGATCCACTGATTCCTCACAGTTCATCTTTCTGGATCTCATGAGCTGCAAATGTATCAGTAGAAATAAATGGTGGCTGCTGCACTTATACTTCAATATCATTACAAGATTAGATCGTAGACTTCATTCATACAATAAACAACAAATGAGATGCGTCACAAAATTCATGACTTTGCTGGCATTCAAATAGGCGCCATGTGTTACACTATCACAGCTTCATAGCTGCGATTTATTTATGGCAAGTATAAAGTATACCTCCACTGACACATTTATTTTCACTGTGAGTGAAAATCTTTTTCCATTCCTCCAATGAATGAGTAATATCTGGTCAAGCTCACTGGTATCACTCACATCTTTAGTTTTGCTGTTGAAACTCAGAGGCTCAGAGCAGCTCCACCTGCTTAGGTGTCCAAGTTTGAAACCACTAAAGCTTTGCAAATTCTGACATCGATAATCCAAATCATACGGTGCTTCATTAAAGACACAGTGAGCCGCCGGTACCGGATGATTCCAGAGCTGTAACGAGCCTCACACGGTCGGTGAACGTGGGTTTGGGGTTTGGATCGTCACACAACTGCCTCAAAGCAGCTGAATCAGGTGGAAAAGACTTTTGGGTGTTATGTCTTGGATTTCATTTGACTCGTTATTTGGACAAACGAGACGGACGTTGTCTCGACCAAGTTTCAGACTTTTGCTTTCAGGTCTCAGAAACAGAACTTTGTGATGGAAACGGAACAGTGCTGTCAAATCGGGTGACTTTAACAAGCAACTCTTTCAAAGCAATTTATTCAGAATTTCACTAGAAAATCCACACAATTAGATTCCCAACAAAATAAAAATTATGTAAAAATGTACTTTTTCCATATTTCAGCCATTTTGGCTCTGACATGTCTCTTTATAGAGGAAAGAAAACTTGTATTTTTTTCAAACCTGCTTCACTCATTGAGGGATTAAACAGAACGATTTATTCTGCCACTGCAACTCCTCACATTGAGAACTGACTTCACACAATAAATTGCTGATAATAACATTTTGCATTAAGGAAAAGGGCTCATTTTGGGAGGAGCTCAGGCTTCTCTACCCTCAGTTTGAACCCTTGAGGTACATCTTGAGAAACGCCAGTGACAGGTTAATGTGTGATTTCACTTTAATGCTACATGTTGTGGCAGACGGCAGGAAGAAAATCCGCACTATGATTGACTTATTTTTCACATCAATGCCAAACGTCAGACCCGGCCTGGAGACGTTCTTCCAGCTTCACTCCTGCCTCCTTCGGCTGATTCACTGGCTTCAGGATGAGTTTCCTGTTTGGGAATGTGGCTGTCTGGGTCCTGAACTCAAAGGAACCACGAGATTGGAGGGCCGCTCGTGCACTTCGAGGTTACCACTCCAGAAAAAGGCTGACTGGCCGTCCGCTCACCCAGATGACTGCACATTCATTCAAAAAGTGTCATTTTAAATCTAAACTCTCAGATAATTGTCTTTTTTTTGTCAGTTCAAAAAATTAGAAGTGCTGTATTTTCGAGGCGACGCCACTTTCTTTAATTTTTCAAACAGCTTTTACTCGGGTCGGCGGTCGGCCTCTGCACGTTCCTTTCGGCACGGTTACGTCTGCTTTGGGATTCAGCATTAATGTGGCTTAAAACACCTGAATCACTCATTCATTCATCCCGGCTCAGTAGTAACGTGCACACACTCACAGCAGAGGTACGACCAGAGCACCAGATGCTGCTCACGCAGCTGAAAGCAACAGATGCACGCGCACAAACACTAACGTGCACATTTTCCGGTGGCGACATCACTCTCCGGCTTTCTTCACTGTGCGAGGGTGAGGAAATGTGTTCAGTGTAATGTTCAAAGCATCAGTCTGGGACGAACACCTCTCCGTATCCACAGCAGTTTAAAGTCAGTGTGCGTGGTGATTGTACTGTTGCTGTGATACATGCTGAATGTGCAGAAGGTTTCTGGTTTTATGACTGGAGGACGGTGTGGAGGACAGGGATGCTGTGGGACGATCATACGAAAGGCGTCGACGCGACGCGTCGGAGACTCGTCTCTGTCCATCACTTGGAAAGGCTGGTGCTGAGGCTGAACGGTGAAAGATGCTGAGACAGACCTTATTCAACACAGTCTTTCAGCCGCACGTGCACACGCGCACACACCTTTCAGTTATGAAGAAAAACTGAAAAAAAAAGAAACCGTCTTGCTGTGAGGCTTAAAAAAAATGCCCTTTAGAAATTGATTTGTGTTCTTTTATCCACAAAAATGCTTGGTTTTCGTGTAAAAACCGCAAAATGTCAGCCACTCCTTTCTCTCCGAGAAAATCCACAAACAAACATGCAGATGCGTTTTTTGATGAATAACAGTTTTAATGCATCATTGCGGCATCCCTTCTCAGCATATGCGCCCTGCGAGTTTCCACATCCTTCTTGAGTAAATCGAGTCGAGCTCTTCCAAAGCGATTTGCGGTATCACACTGTTTTGAGAAAATCAAATTACAGTCTGACAGTGTAACAAAAACAACACAACTCCCTGCGTATCTGCGCGGTAATATTCATGTAGGATACGGTGATCATCACTAATATGATTACCACCGCAGGAATTTCTGTGATGTGTCATCATGTTTGCATTAATTACTTTGGCGGAGACAATAGCGTGTGAGCGGAGGGCTGCTGATTCTACACGTGACAAACAAAACACGCATGCTGCGCTGCAGCAGATGCTCAGGAATTCCATTAATAGAGGAATTATTAGGAGGCAGACAGTGATTATGTGGAGTTCTGTTACGTGGCACGGCCTTTTTGAAGGCACTACTCTGTTTGTCAAGATTAACGCCTCTTAAACTCTGCTCACGGAGACTGCTTTATTTTTTTCTTAAATGCCGAACTGAGGAAAAACAAGTGTGAAACACTTGAAGAGATTAAATAAAAGCTTTAACACTGGAGTATATCCTGTTATGAGGGGTTCTTGGAGAAATTGCTATCTGCAGACCCGGAGTCGGTGCGCAGCGCCGTAAAATAAAACTGCAGCGGAGTGAACGGTGATTAGAGCGGCACGGCTCCGGCAGCTGGAGTCAAACGGTATGTCGAGGAGGTTATGTAACCGTTCAGCACACTCCGGTTCACCAGAGTCATCCCTCCAAACCCACACAGTAACACTGCAAGTCCAGACTCTGGGACCTAAACGGACCCGGTCCAGTTCTGAGCCGTCATATTAAGGGAGCCTGAATCCATTCGTCATCGATGATCATTATATTTCAGTATGTTGAAAATGTAAGGCTGGCTGTTTATTGACAATATAAGGTGCAGAGCTAATAGTGAGATATGGTTGTAAATGCTTCTAGTGTGTGAAAGTGCGTAGTGGTTAGCTGTCCTGCCTCACAGCAGCAACACAAACCTGTTCGATTCAGAGTAATTTAAAACGAAACCAAAGTTGGTGTGGGTGAGTTAAATAATGAGGGGTGGACTGAGCAAAGCCGTCCATCAGGCGTTTTTCTCTTCTGATTCAACAAGATTAAACTTAAACTTAACTTAAACGTCTCAATTGAAGGATTGGAGGAGTTGTTATAATTCACAGTCTGCATGAACGGCACAGCATGCTTCCCATCGGGTGAAGGTCTGAGTTTCCTGATAAGAAATCAACAAACCTGTTTTCTCCTGGGGTCAGCAGATTTACGGTGCTCGGTGTCCCACAGGTCATTGAAGACTGGCAGCGTTAAAAATAGAAGATCAGCTGGTCACCCAGCGGTGGGGTTTTCACTGAAATAGACTCTTTGTGTTTGGTTGACATTTTGACAAACTGTGCATGGATCCATAACTGATTGATTCGTCTCCACTGATGACAAAAATAAACTAGTTGAGGTAAAAGGAGGGAACTCCGTCGATCAAGCCGCACCATGTGGACCTGTGGAAGGCTGATAAGAGGTGTGGACGAAAAAAAACAAGAAACTGTGCTGTTGAAGCTCGCTTGGTGTCCTTGAAGTTGAATGTGGCACAAATTCAAAGATAAGATCAAATTACTGATTACTGAATTTGTACAGATTTAGATTTTTTTTTCTTTCTGACAGATCCCATCAAAAACAAGGTTTTCTCATCTTCAGAATCTAATTGGTCTATACTGCTGTTGTTTTAGGCTGGATTTACACTATTTATCTGTATTTCAGCTAGTTCTCTCTATTGAAAAGAAGAGGTTAGATTTTTTTGTTTTATTTAGACCACATTTATCTAGATTTTTTTTTTTTAGAGTATTGGACTAAGTTTGGGCTGTTTTTCTCAATTTGTGCCTGGATTTCAACTGGTTGTCATTTAGTTAAATTGGATTTAGACTAGATTTAGACCGATATATAGGGTAATGTTGACTTTGATTCTCTGTTTTACAAACAATGTGAGAAGGAACTGGGAAGACTTGTGTTTTGCTTGAGTCAGGAAACGACTTGCTGTTGATGTGCAGCTTCGACTGGTTCTTCTTCTAGTCTTCACATTTGCAGGCACGCAGCTGTGTTCGCTTCAGGCTGAAGCGACATTATTGGCGTCGTCCTCGATGTCTGAGAAATGGGTTGAAGAGTTGTCCAGAGAACTTGCCAGACTTCACCATCTTTTTCGCTAGCCCCAGTTGGCGGGGCATTCAGTGTGCATGTTGCAAACTGTTGCCCGGCCCCATCTGCAGGCAGCTTGGAAGGCAGACCGTTCCACATGTTGAACGAGGGCTGCGCTTGTCGGTGGAACGGCATCAGAAGACCTTTGCTTCCGAGCAAACAAGTCCAGTCTTGCCTCATCCACCCTGCCTGTAGTACTGTGCTTGTCATACATGGTGATGACAAACTTCTCGAGGATGTTGAGATGCTGAGCTTTTTGAAGACAGGACTCACTTCAGGGCAAACCTCCCATGCTTGCCATGCAGTTTTTTGTCTTTACCACGAAAGGCTGACACGACATCGCAGCCAGTGAAGGCATGAACGAACATGCCACTGGATTTCTCTGGGCCAAGATTCACCGCCATATCATGAATTGGCAACCACCAAATGGACTGACCCTGGTCTAATTCGTGAGTCATAGCCGCCATCTTAAAACACGCGGCCATATTGGAATGTAATTGACGCCATTGAGTTTTGTTGTATACACGAAACTGCTCGAGATGTGCTGCAAATGAATTGCCCTATGGGATCAATAAAGTTTTCTGATTCTGATTCTGGTTTTTCCAGTCCAGTTTTTCCAGAGTAAATTCATTTTGATGTTTGGAGCATGAGAACGTTTCTGTTCATTTAACTTTTACTTCGAAAACCATTTCTTTGCATTTAATGAGGCGGCCATCTTGAAAACTGGTGAGCATCTCGGATTTTCAGCTGGATAACATACTTTTCTCAAAATGTACATCCTGAACATCATTTGTGCCAAATTTGGTGCTTGTATCACCAAGTGAAAGGTTCTTATGGAATATTGAATTAATCTGCCCCAGTATAACAAAACCTGACTCCCCCATTGTATCAGTGGTTCAGATAGTGACGTTCTCCAAACTTTTGGGTTTTGACTGTTTTGATTGAGTTGGGCCTGTTTTTTTTACATGATTTTTAATTTTTTGATGGGAGATTTGAATGCAGAACTGGGAGATGGCCACTGATTCATCTGACATTTCACAAGAGGAGAAAAGGAGATGATTTGATTTTGAATTGCGCTATTGAGATATAATTTGACAATTAACAGATTATGAGCTAGATGAAAGAAAATAGAGGGATTTTTCATTTCATAAGGATCTTTAAATATTCAGTGTTTCTCTTGGCACTCATCGTCTTTCAGAACGGGTTCACGAGACATTTGAGGAATATTTCCTGCTCTCATTTGTTGTCAAGTAATAAAACTAGAAATCATACATTTCTGTTGAATACCAGCAATCGACTCAGCCTTTCTGTTTGCAATGATGCATCAGTGACTCACAGCAAAGCTCAACAGGCCAGGAGATGGAGCTGCACCGAAGAGCCCGTGGTCTGACTCACATTCGACCCGCAGAGGTTTCCTCTCAGAGCGGCACGGCAGGCCCGGCTGCCGTGAGTCACTCACAACTCCAATATGCTTCTGCTACGACCAGGGCATCAGTTACACACTGGAAGAGATCAGGCAGAAGGCTTTTATGTAACTCAATAAACAGAGCGATTTTGAAGAATACCGCACTGTAAAGTAAATCACTGCCATTCCTCCTCGCTCTGTACGACCTGCTTCTTCACGCTGACGTCTCATCATGTGTCCAGGGCAGAGGAAGATCGCACGGATCTCGACAGAAGACCGAACTGACGTCAGGAGTGCTTCTTTTCAGGTTCAGCTGCGTTTTGCACATTACAAGAGAATGAATCAGCAGAATGGAACTGACGAATAAATTGTGTTATTTAGTGTCGACTGCTGTCAGATTGAATGCAATCATTGCATCCCAGCCAAGGTTCTTGTGTTTTTCTGAGATTCTGAGTCTTGTCTGGTTTCAGGCTCCTTGATTTCCTCTTTTCATGTTGCCCTCCAAGTTTTCTCCGTGTTCAGATTTTCAGTTTTTGGATTTTTGGATTTTTTGTGTCTTTGCTGGATGATTGCTCCGCCTCGCCTTTCTCTGCTGCTTTTGATAAAATGAGCTCCTGTCTCAGTGACAGTGGCATCTGACCGATGGAGAAAACATTCCCCTCTCCTGCTTTTATCACAAAACGCAGCCTGAATGCAACTTAATGAAGTTTGCTTCATATGGCACAAAACTGTAACATGAATCCATCTCAGCGCGGGTTGGTTATGTCCGTGACTGTAGATCAGAAAGCAGAGACGATTCGACCGTCAGACGAATGTCCCGAGTTCATCCGGCGTCATCAGACCAGCAGACTCCTCACCCCTTCTCACGGTCACTCGGACTTGGACTTTCTGAGCTGTTTTGTTGAACGATAAGCGGCGCTTTTGACAGAAAAATCTCATAAAATAACCCTCTTATTTCAGACTGTAGACTTCAAACCTTTGCAGAAAGCTTGCGGTTCAGGCGAAATAGAGTTTGAAAAAGGGGGCATTTATCTGAAATGGGAGAGGACTGAGTAGCCGTGAAGGCTGAGGAATACCGGTATCAGCCAGTCAGGATACTCTGGCCTTCGCTCGATTCATGTTGAATTTGTGGTTTACGTTCCGATCATTCCTGCAGCAATAGAAACATGACTGGTCAAGAGGAAGCTCTGGACAGCCAGCCGTTTGTTCACCGCTGTATGAGTGGCTTTTGATATTCATGAGTGCGCCACACGGCTCTGGATGGCAGCCAGCCTCTGCTCCACCGAGGCTGTCAATAATGGTTTGTTGCTTTTAATATGACTGTGTGTCAGCAGCTTTTCTGCTCCTCGGGGCTGAATAAACTCTGCTGCAGATCTCAGTTTGTATCAGCTGTCAAATCTCCTCTGTTCGAGGAGTCGTCACGCTACACGACCAGGGGTAAAAATCAAGGCTGGTAATGAGTTCAGAAAGGTTTCTCAGTTATACGATCATAATTCAACCACTAAGTGAAAGCTGGAAATGACAAAATGTTGATAAAGTCTCAGAAATATGTCAGATTTTGAAGGGGAAACATCTTTACTTTGCATTAAAAAAAGCTCTGTTTGAATTCAGAGTCAGGCTGCAGGAGATAAGCTTTATGATTATTAATGTCTCCAAATGTTTGGATTCTTTCTTTCAGTTAACACCAATCTTTCTCTTCTTTCACCGAATTTTAACCAGATGCAGCTGTGCTGGATTTGTCTGCTTAACCCCATTATTTCCATGAACAGCGATTCAGCAGCAGTTGTTGTCTTTTCTCATTTTTATTCATTTTACTGTCAGTTTTGTGAGATACCTTCATTATGAATGTTGCTATCATGATGCATGGTGCAGCCCAGGTAGTGAACCATCTCAGTGACACTAGAAGCAGAAAAGCTTCGACTGAAACCAGCTTGAGGCCACATTTACAGAGAAATGTTTTCAAGTAAAAATGGAGAACGTTCATAGCATTTTGTTTCTCTGTTTCCATGACAACGGTGCTCAGAACCACTGAGGATGCAGTTTTTTGAAAACGAGGGAAAACTGAACTTTTCTGAAGCGATCCGTATTGTGGAAGCTCACCACGACCACAGTGAATGCAGTGCGTGAAGATCAGTCTAGAATTTTAACAGTGCTTCTCCACTAAAGAAAACATTTTCTGCATTGTCTTTGTTTTCTTTACTGTCATACAGAAACTGAGTGACTGAAACGATGAAGACTGACAGGCTAACGGAGCCTCAATGTTCCGAGCGCCCTGTCCTCTGCTTCCATTGGTGGTTTTTGCTCCCACTAGTGGCACAACATGAAAACACTGTTTTAAATATTTCTGCTGTTTGTGTTTCAACAGACATCGTTTTCAAACTGTTGCCATTGAAACACTAAAACTTTTCTGAAAATCGATGCCCATATCTGGGTAATTCTGAGTGTAAGAAACAGAACGGAGTCTTGATGGGTCGCTCTGGCGCCTGCGGTCTCAGGCTCCAGCTTGTTGCTGGAGGTTAAAGGTCTCTGAACGTCACAGGATGTTGTTAGGATGTCAAAGCAGTGTGCTGAGTCACTGGACGCCTGGAACCGTACCGCGAAGCCGTGGACACCATCCCATTAGTCTCTCCGGTCTGAATAGAAAAATCAGGTAAAAAGCACTAAAAGCTCAGTGAAAACCAAGCAAAGCAGCAGGCCCGTGAATTAACCCCCCAATCAAATGATGCCTCGTGCAGCTGGGAAACGGATCGTCCACTTTTCCATTTCAAACACTCAATCGGGGGATGTCAATTAGAGAGAGAAGGTGGGACAGAGTAATGTTTAAGCAGCACAAAGACCAAATTTGTTTGGTGCACTCCCGCCTGCTCGGAGGATAATTTGGCCTCATGAGTCAGTCATTAATGCTGAATGGTCCGCTGAGCGCCAGGTGCAAACTGCCTGCTCGGAGAATACGCCTGGTTTTATGTCCCTTTTGTTCTCTCAACGTCCAAACAGGATTACACAGTGAGTAAATACACTCTGGTTAAAGCAGATAAATGAGCAAGAGTTAAAAAAAAGGTCACGAGGCTGAGCAATGGAGAGAATTGATTAGAAAGGCAACTAAATACTCTTTGACTAAAGGAAATGTTGGATAAAAAGGAGAATGCAGTTGTCGAAAATGATTTTCACACAGTTGCTTTATGTGGTTTCAGCTCGTTTGTCTATTTATACTGAAACAAACACATGTCCAAAGAGAAAATACATTGGCTCGCAAAAGTATTCCTCCCTCTTGAACCTTTCCGCATTTTGTCACATTGCAAACACAAATGTAAGTGTATTTTGTTAGGATTTCATCTGACAGCATGCTGCATGAATACAAATTTAAAAAAAGAAAAATGTGGCGTTCAAAAGTATTTGTCCCCTTTACAGCAAAGACATCCAGGACGACCAAGAGCCTTCAGAAGTCATCCAGTTAGTGAAAGGAATCCTCTGATCAACCTGAACCCACTGTCAAGACAGCTGTTCTGTGAAATCCTCATTTATGAACATTTGTGAATAAACGGCATCATGAAGGCCGAGGAACGCAGGGGACAGAGAACGCTGCAGAGGCCTTCAAAGCTGGGTGAAGTTATGAACAAAAACAAAAACTGTCCAAAGCTTTGAACATCTCATCGTTCAGTTCATAATCTGAAAGAGGAAAGAGGGTGGCACAACTGCTAATACACCGAGTTCGACCGACACACAGAAACACCAGTGAAAATCTCCCTGAATATGAGTGTGAATGTTTGAACTAGAGTAACTTCTTTATAAATAGGTGTTGACTTTGACATGACAAGGCTTTTAAGGAAAACTTGGTCTGTGCTTGTAAAGGTCCTCTAAAATAAGTTTTTGACGAAAAGCACGTTTCGGTTTTCCTAAGGTCTTGAATGTATTGAGAGCAATGCAACAGTTCAGTTTTCTTCACCATCTGTGGTCTTCAAACTTATTTATTTATTTATTTATTTGATTGGGACAGTGCATGCTAATGAACATACATAAAAAACATGAATGTAAACATGCCAGATTATAGCCGAGGGCTAATTTCCATCTGTTGTCCCAAAGGGCGGGGTCACACAAGGGCAATACAAGGACAAGGACAATAACAAAATTACATTAAAATCGCACATTCTTCACATTTGATCACTTCTATAAATGAGTGCAGACTTGGTTTCCCCTTAACCAGTGTTTGACCTGAGCCTTCAATGAGCTGAATGTGGGACGCTCTCTCAGAGTTTGTGGTAGACTGTTCCACAGACGTCCACCTTGGACAGACAAAACATTCCGACCAAAGATTGTCCGTCTGTACGGGATCAACAGGTCTCCTCTGGCTGTGGCTCATGTAGTCCTGTATAAGTTGTCTTTATGTTTAACAAACTCCTTTAGCGGCGGTGGGGCAAGGGAGTGCAAGACCTTATAGATCAGACAGACTCTTTTAAGATTAACCATGTTATTGAAGTCTAATAGTTTGTGTTTTTTCAGAACATCACAGTGGTGGTGGGAAATGGGCTTAATGATTCCACACATAGTGAGACAGCAAATGTTACCATACACAATGATGAATGTTTAAATAAAACTATAGAATATCAATAAATAAATAGTGACGTGGAATTGTGCTTGTGGATAGAAGAAACAGCAGCGTTTGGACCAAACTCACCATTTTCCATCCTGAATCATCTCTCAGTTCTATTCATGACTCTTTCAACTATGGAGCCTGAACGATGTTTAAATGAGGGACTCTCTCACTTAATCAATAATCTTTGGTTTGAAGACACTTGGAATGACAGCTAGTCTTTTTCCTCTGCGGGTCAGACACACGTTATCATTACTGTGGGTGAAGGTAACTGACTTCAGCTCCTCGCTAACTCCCGTACCTCTGTGATCGCTGAGTCACTCCGCCCCCAGGAGTCTGGACTGATCACTGCTTTGATGGTCATGTCACTTCAAGGAGGTACTTTGCAAGTCTTCAGCTGAGGCCAGTTGGTGAGAGAAAAGAGAAATCACAATGAATTCAGTTTGATCTATTAGCCCGTAGCGCTCCGTCTATTAGCATGTGTGTGTGTGAGTGTGTGTGTGCGGGCTGGAGAGGGAGAGAGACACGGTGTGTGTTCAGGTTTCACGGTCGCCGGGTTGAACAGTGTCAAACGACGGGTCACCCTGAGCCTGGGCCCGAGGCGGGCCGGCCGAGCGGTGGCGCTCCGCTCCGGGCTTCCCGTCTGCTGGGCGACCTGTCGCTCTGCGCTGCTGGAGAGACCGGGAAGGGAAAGAAAATAATGTTTGGGTTCGACTGACGCCTCCAAAAAAGCTCCTTCCCCGCAGTCCCAGACGACAGCTGGCCTCTTCGCAGTTCCGGGCGGAGCCGCGGGGGGTCGGGCCCGGCGGCGCCTGTCAGCCTCACGCCGGCCTTTAAGCGGATATCAGGAGAGTCGCACTCCAGTGAAACAGGAACAGCGTTCACGTGGGGAGGACCGTGCAGAACACTTACATTACCTTGACACAGCCAGCGGGATTCACACTCTGTTTTCAGCCCCATGCCAGGGAGCAAACACAAGGTGAGCCTGGAGTAATTGCTTTTTTTTTTTTTTTTTTTTTTCTTAAAAGGCTTAACTTACCTGGAAAGTTGAATATGAATTATTAAAAGCGTCATTCCTGCATTAATATAATATAAACAGTGTTATAAAATGAAAAAAAAAGTGTTTTTGTTGTTGGATCAGTGCCTCTTGGTACGAAGCCTTACACTGTCTGACACTTTGTAAGGAGCGTACATTATTGGAACAATGTGGTTTGGTATATTGCTCGTCTAAATTATCCAAAATGTCTCGGATCTGTCTTAGATACACATTTTGTTGTGTTAATGTGAGATTCCGACTCTTGTCTTTTGCTGGAGTTCCCAACAAAAGTGTGCACAGGCAGAACATGCAAACTCTGATTCAAACACCTCCCTCATCAAACCAGCCCTCCTGTCTCTGCAGGAGGTTTTCTCCTGGTGAAATCAGGTTGTCTGGATGTGACAGTTGCTCCAGCTCTGAGTCACCCGCTAACGGCTTCTCACGTTGGCCTGAATGCAAACCTGACATAAGACCGGAAGCCTTGCATCACCTTATTGGCTCAGTATGTTTTTGCAGATGATGAATGCTGTGCTCAAAGCGCCGTATTCACTGGGAAACAAAAACGAGTCCAGGTCTCATTGTTAGCCTCATGCTGATGGGTGAGGACTGGAGAATTGTTGGCCATGTTTTCTGTTTGGCTCCTCGGTCACAGACGTAAGAGGATCTGCTCATCTTATTTTAATGAAACCACACATTGTTCTTCAGAAGATGCGTGGTTGTCTTTTTCTCATAAATGTGTGTAGGATACAGTCAAAAGGTGTGATGAGTGTGTTAAGATCAACCCTCCTGGAGGAAGGTGTCTGGAGCCCTCTAGTGGCTTCATTCATCATGACAGCAGCAATGAAAGGCAGGAGACAAGACGGAGAACGTAAAAAGCCATAGCTGATCCCGCTCAAAAGCAAGACTTTGATCCAAATTGTAGAATTCCTGTGTGAAATCAAAAGCACACTGAGTTGTTCACTGTTATGCAGGGCAATGTTTCCCAGATTTAACCAAGACTAACCTTGGTCACGATGATCAGGGTTGATTTCAGTCATCACTGTTGAGGCACGCGTTCAACTGACACCTGGATGCATCAATTGCTTTGATTCCCCATAATCCCACTGGTGAAATGGTTTGGCTCTGCTATTATCAGATTTCAGTCTGAATTTCTATCTACGAAAAATTGACTTTTAATTCTCTGCAAATATTGGAAATAGATTGGCGTCTGTGTCTGTGGGTTTCCTCATATTCCTCAATAAATTGTGTTTACCTGTGATGGACTGGAGAAATGTCCATGATTAAACCAGCTTTTCACCCAATATCAGCTGAATATTGGCTTCAGCTCCCATGTTGTATGGGTGTGGGTCCAGAAGATGGATGGATACGTAAATTAAGTTTATCACCTCACTGAAAGGTGTTTCTAATATATTGCCCGGTCCAATAATACAGATGGACAGAGCATTACCTTTGTCAAGGCATGATTTATGGCCGAGCCGTTGTACTTGATCAGATTCGATTTGTATTAGTGGTCTGCATCGGAGTGAGTGCTCAAAGCGTCGTGGATCTGTGTGTGAGCGAACGGTCTTGTCTCTGCATTGATCTTGGTGATATTTGTGTGGTCGGAGGGCAGGTGTGGACTGGATGGATGAGCAGCAGTGTTGGAGCTTCCTTAGTAATATCTGTGTACCGTTGTTTTGTTTTGTCTTTTTGTTACGGATGTTGGGCAGTTATTTATAGTATATGAAAGACTTGGTAGCCTCATTTCCACTGAGGGACGCACTGATACAACTCTTTTTAAAGGACTAAAACAAGTATCAGAGCTAAAGGGCTTGATTGATTTGGATTTTTTGGGCCGTTGCCAAATCCAATATCAGCGAATAACATATTCTGTCCACCGATATACTGGCTGATGACTCGGTTGGGCTCTTATCGGCGTTAACCTTTAGCTACTTGCTGATACCAGAATTGATAAGAATACTTTACTGCCATTAAATCTAATTTCTACTTAAATTAAATGTGTTACCCTGAACCACCTCTGCGTCGAAGCGAAACTCATCTCCGACGTCCTGGAAGGCTTCAGTGGCTTGTTCACTCAGTGCCCAGAGTTTGTGGACTGCAGACCGAGAGACCGAGCCTGCTGTTGATGAGCGTATCAGTCACACTTCAACCAGGTTAGCTTGCTGCGTCTCTGGTGAGCGAGCCCCGGGACGCTTTAGCATGTAGCATGTAGCATGTAGCATAGCTCGGAATGACATCCCGGTGGCTCCAGTGAACAGCTGAACTGGTGAGCGACGTCCAGCTCACGCTGCTGCTCCAAACGTCTCCGGTGATGAAGCTGCTGGTGTTGTACCAACTAGCTTTCACCTCCTCTTGATATTTCAGCTTCAGCCGCTCAGAGAGAAAAACATTTTATCCTCAACAGCTCAGCTGAAGAGGAAAAGCACTGACCCGAAGAGGAAGGATTTCAAATCAAAGTGATGCTGTTAGCTATGGGCAGCTCGCCGCCCCCACCGCTCATTACCTCTAATGAGTCCCACGTCTTCGCCGCACTGTTCCCAGTTTTTACTCTCAACGTGTCAAGAACCGTTTCAGTTTGAGAGCAAATCTACAGCTTCTTCGTCCAGCTCCTCGGTGACCCCTGACCCCCCCACAGCCTAGGCTGTCCGTGGTGTCAGTGATGGGAAGCGTTTGTTGCAGTAATTACTGTAACGCGAGTCGCTGCTGTTGCAGTGTTTCCCCTCGGCGGCCCGGACGCCCGTTTCCAGCCAGCGGTGTTTCACTCGCCGCAGACACTTGACACACGCACAGCGGCAGGTGACCTGTTCCCACACTCATTAAATCATGGCGGCGGCGCCGATAAACCGCACACCGCTGCAGACATTGAGCGGCGCCGGCTGTAACCTTTTTGGGTCTGCCTCCTCTGCCTTCTCATGTTCTCCTTCGGCCATTCGATAAAACACACCAATCCGAGCACGCACACAGATTTATTGGTCCACACGGCCGACGGATGGAGATAGGGAAGACCTCTGAATGTCAATTGACAGAAGACACACAAACACACACAAACAAACACACACGCAGCTCCACTGTCTATCTCTCTCCAACACGTGCACTATCTCTCTTCTCTCACCAACACAGTCATCCTGTTATTCTGCACGCTCCCACTCCTTACACACACACACACACACACGCATGTTTAACTTTGTGTATCGGAGATCGAAAGAAGCTAAAATTCTAATCTGCATTCAAACGCCGGCAGCAATTTACCTTAATGTCACCGGCAGCATCCTCCGCTGGGTGCAGAAGACACAGCGGCCGACGCCTCGGCGCGGGCACGTGACACACACACACACACACACACACACACACACACACACACACACACACACACACACACACTTCCCAACAAATGAATAAAGCGCTTCATTGTGTGAGTGCGTGCCCTTTGCAGTAATCCATTCTCCGATGCAGAGTATTTTTAATTAGTCAAGAAAGCCTGGAGAGGATGGAGGGATCTCTGGGTGTTGGTCAATTTACAGCACAGACAGTGACATTAAACACACACACACACACTTAGACACTCACACACTATTGACTGATGCAGACCAGACAAGCGCACACACACCCAGACGCACACACGCCATTAAAGCTGGTGATAAAAGCCACTCTCAGAGAGCTCTGTCCACTTCCTCACCAGCGGGCCTGTTTAAGTGTTTGAAGGTAGAGCGTGTATGTGTGTGTGTGAGTGTGTGTGTGTGTGTGATGATCTGTATATTGAGTTGCTGACATAATAAAGCACGCCTTGTTTGTCATTTGGGAGCCGGAGGCTCTCATCGCCGCTGGATTCATCCCGTTCGTTTTATTAAGGGATTTGTAACCATCACTTTGTGGAAAATATCTGTTTGCAGTGCTGCTTTGTAACATCGACAAGGGAACAGAGAAGTGCCGTGTTTTCTTCTCCCAGACAACAGTTCAGGGCTCCATCGTGCATCGCTCGTCTCATAATAACCCAACCAAATGTAGTTTTTGATTATTGACATATTTGTCGCTTTCTCTTCTCGGTAAGTGCTGTCCCCCACGAATGTGAGCTTTTATATTTCAGGCAGTTTAACGCCCCTTTTAACAGCGACTGAGGAGTAAAACTGAACTACTCTGGATACTTTCATTGGCCAAAATGATGTGAAATACAGTAGGATGCATCAAATAAAGCCCGGTTTGTATTCATAAAGATCAGCCAGGATGAGAAGTGTTACACTGAGTGAAGAGGACAGAGCTGGTCTTGAAGGTACTGCACTCCTGATGGGTGTGCACAGGATTCTTAAGGCGTAGAACAGGGCAAGAAGATGTGTTCGACATGAAAACATTTCCAGCGGTATTCCTGGAATTGGCTGAATCTCTCACCAAGTCTATCAATGCAGATACTCACAGTGAACTCAGACATTTCCGCTCATTCACAGCCGGACGCCAACCCTGTTTATGAATGAACTCATTCATATTGACGTGCTTGTTGCTTACACACGGTGGGTAAATAGATTGTTGGGGCATTTAAATGACATTGAAATCATGCAGTGAAAAGTTGCTGTAGGTGATCTACCGTCAGATCAGCTTGTTTTCCACATGGAGATATCAAAATGCTCAAGACTTTCCGCTGTAGATTGTTTAAATAGACGCTCATGACTTTGGTGTGGTAGCCTGATCGAGGTGGGGATAAAGGAATAAACAATAAGAGCCTCTTTTCAGAGGCATTGTTTGTGTTATCGGACTCGCGAACAGAGAAATAGCTGTTTAAAGATTGAAATAGAAATAACCGGAGAAGCCTGCGTGCCGTCCTCTGGCACACCTAAATCCCTGCGTACACTCTATCTGATTATTGGATTGTCAAGCTCTAACTGTTTTTTGATGAAGCACCGTAATTCTGATGCCTCGGCTGCTACGATCCAAGGCAGCAGAAATGACCACATCTCTCTTTCTCTTTAAGCTTCAGGGAAAACCTGCCTGAAAATAAAGGGCTTCCGTTCGCAACTCGTAATCAAACGACACTCGTTTCGTCCCTTCGCCGTCGCCCGAATCACTGCGGCACGGCGCCTTCCAGCAGCTTGTTAGGGCCAGGCGGCCGGCGAGCGGCGAGTTAACACCCGGGCAGAGGTAATGCAACACCAACCTGAAGGAACTCTGAGAGCAGACATGCGGGGAGCAGTTCCCCGCAGAGCCGCATTTGTTTACTTTGAGGACTCAAAATTCAGCAGGAGTTCAGCTCACAACCTCAAAGTTACAAGTTTACTTTGAAAACTTTTCAGACCCTTAACGGAGTTCCAACCACCACCGTGTGTGTGTGTGTGTGTGTGTGTGTGTGTGTGTGTGTGTGTGTGTGTGTGTGTGTGTGTGTGTGTGTGCCCCATGCTGTGGGTTCCGCTCCTGTTATTTCAGCAGCCATTAGAGAAATGGTGACCACTGTTACAGCAATACACACGACACACACACACGCACACACACACACACACACACACACACACACACACACACACACACACACACACACACTTTCACACCAGGGAAAGCTCCAGCCACATAGACACACAGTGCGTGCACACACACACACACACATGCACACATTACAGCAACACCTATGCATGAGTTCACACTCACAGTGGGGACTAAGCGTTGTACATTTGCCTCCTTTTTGCCAAGTTCTCCTCTGCAGCACAAAAACTCTGGAAGCTGATCCAGTGAAATAGAAACGGCCATAAGATTAGGAACATTCGGCTGATGGTGCTGCTTTCTTTCCTAACTGCTGGAAAAGTTCCTTCCAGAAGAGACTCTGCCCGGACGGGACAGCGTCACGGCGCGAATGTTCGCCACGTCGCGTCCCAGAGTTTCCCTGTCGGAGCATCTGGTGACCGTAAAGACCGTTTGTCACCGGCGAACTCGTCGGCGTGTTCAGAGAGAAGCAGTTTGACATGGCTGGAGCTTTGTGACATGGTGCAATCTCCCGCTGAAAGTGGACATGAAAAGCTGCTCCGCGGGGCTCGTCCGGGGACGGACACGGTCCGTTCCAGTCCTCAGGTAGGCTGTGGAGGTTCAACAATGTCTCACTGTGTGAAAAGGCACTGCGAAAGAAATTATCCCACACATCCTCACACACCGGTCTGATTATTCCACTGCATCCTCTGGCATCAACAAGACATTTTCACACAGAAAACTGCTGCTTTCTTTTCAATTCTCTGTAAACTCTGATGGTCGGATGTGAGAATCCCAGCAGCACGGCCCGTCGTCTCCTTCCTGACCTCGACCTTGTGCTCATTTCAACCCTGACTGTCTTTGTTCAGTCAAGGAAGAACATAATCAAACAACTGTTTGGCACAAAATCATCTGTTTGATTCGTTTTAAGCTGAAACAAAGTCACAACAAAGTTAAATCAAACATTCAAATAATTAACAGAAGAGGATGCTTCCCTTTACCTCTGAACAAAACCTTAATAACAAAGGAAACACAGCATGAAAACAGAACCAAAAAGGAAATAATTCTAAGTGATCCTGACGTGACCCATGAGCCAGTAGGACTGCATGAAAACACTGATCAGGCCGGGTCAGGATCGACTGGTGCTTGGTTCCTGGTCTCGTCTCTTGTACTTTCCTCAGTAACTATTTGACCTTGTGGTCAGGGGTCACCAGACGTCTCAGTCTGAGTCCGTTCTGACATTCTGTCCATTTTTTCCTTCTTCAGCCATTTTTCTTCATCATGGTTCATTTAAAGCTCGAAGGGTTTGAAATGAAAGAAAAAGGAGGGATGTTTTATCTTTGTTTGAAAGACAAAAAAATCAATTAAATGATTCATTTTAGTGATGCGCCAGTTAACATGAATCTCTGCTTTTTACCTGTCAACTAATGTTGACAATTATAGGTATTGTTTTAAAAAAAGCTGAACAATCTTATCTACACACTCTGCATTTATTTATTTCAGGTGATTCTCTCCAGATGTATATTTCAATGAACCTGTTGAACTTTGCTCAGTTCCTTTTACAGCCCTTTTAATTTATTGAAATTAACATATTAAAATTTTCTGTAATAGACACAAGCTAATTACACCAATTCTTGTGGAGGCCTGTTTGCATTGTGGCTCAAGGAAAGTGAGAAAAAGGCAACAAACAATGTGAAACGTGGTGTGATGGTGATACATGCTGCATCTCATCACTATTTTCTGTTTTGTGGAAAATAAGGAGGTGTGTTGCTTCATTCAGTAAAACGAGGCGAAGCTGTCCATGTTTTACTCCAGAGTAGTTTATAAAAACCTTTCCATCGGTTTACGATTTGATGTATTGATAGATTGTTTTGGGAATATTTTCCTCTTTTATGAATTTTGTGGTCGGATCACTGCTCAGACGTGAAAATCTATCACACACACACACACACACACGAGATAGCTCCATGTGAAACTCAGTATGGGTAAATTGTGTGTGTGTGTGTGTGTGTGTGTGTGTGTGTGTGAAATCCTTATCTTGTCTCAACAATACAACCACGTCTGCAGTAAGACCCCTTGTTACCACTGTAGGGAAATGGGATTATTGTACACACACTGATTATCTCCAGCAAGGGTCAACACACACACACACACACACACACACACACACACACATGCACACACACACACGCAAACATACATACGTTCACGCCGGAGGCGGATATCGCTGAGCTCAGAGTTCGCAGGAGGGTCTGATTTCTGACGCCTTTCATTATTCTCCTGTTGCAGAACAGCGGCTGAAGGCGCGTTGCTCAGAAGTCAATAAACAGGCAGACGTTTAACCTCTGGCCGTGTTCGCTCGTGCATTTGAGATATCAGTCGCTCTCCCCCCCCCCCCGCTGTGTATCCTCCCTGCCGCATGCACAAAATGCAAACTCCTCAAAAGAATAATAATATCAGATGATGCAACAGCGTGAGTAGGTGTGACCTCCAGCAGAAAGCATTGATTAGCTCGGAGGCTAACGCTGCATTTGCACATCACAGATCGGCAAGAGTAAAATAAATCTTCTGACAGCAGGTTTTAAACGTAGGAACGGCAGATTGAGGCAGCGGGAGCCTGGCGTGCGGCCGGAGGGGCTGTGAACGTTGGACCTGACAGGGAAATGTAGGAGGGCAGAGGGAATGCTAATGGAGTTCAGACTCATCGCCGCCGCCGCCGCTGCTGACGGGCTCTTGAGTCACATATTTTACTGCCAGGTGCTCCGGTTCAACTACCCAGTGACTAAAAGCAGAGGCGGAAGAGTCGTTCAGCTGATGGAAAGTATAGACAAACTAAACGGACAGAGGTAAAGAGGCTGCCGGCCCGGGTAGAAGTGTTCTCATGCAGCGAGAAACTCCAGTCTGCAGAACACTGCCCGCTGGCAGGTGAAGGGAGCCACTCAGACTGGGACATCAGGCAGCATCAGGCAGCTTTTCATCCCCTCAGGTGACGAGTTAGAGGCAGAAAGATATGGAAATATTGAAATCCTTCTTCTATTTGGGCCAGGAATACCTTTCTCCGAGAACTGGTTCTGTTGTCTTTAAAAACACTCCACTGAGGACGAGTGCAGTCGTCTCTGTAAACTTAAACTAGACCTCGAGACTCTTTGTTTGTTTGCATCTTCTTCCAGACATACTTCTTCCAGTCGTAAACCTAATGATTGAAACTGACCTGGTGCTGAATGGATCGAGACCTCGACGCCTCACCGTTCAGGAGTCTTGGTGTAGATACCAGAGAACACCATCTGAGGTCAGCTCCAGTCCCGAGACGGGCCGGCATACTCTGCTAACATTAAAATGGGTTTTCTCAGGGGCATCGGAGGACCTGATACACTGAAGCCACATTCAGGTTTTCAGACCATAGTTCTATCAGAATCCAAACAAGTTAAACTATCTTTCATTTCATTGAATTCAAACTCTATTCATTATTTCTCTGGTTAAAGATTTTTTTTAGATTTCACCTGGAGGAAAGTGTTTGAAGTTGGATGTGAGGTGTGGGCGCCGGAACATCCCGGACCGACTGGGCTCCAGCCCTCTTTGTATTATCTGTCCCCACCGAGGCTTCGTTCTCCTCCAGAGCCTCGCTCTCTCTTTTTCGGGGAGCGTTTCATAATGCGCCGTGATTGTACCTGTCAGCAGCACATTATGTGGTCATTGCCTCCTGCTGTGCAGCTTTGGAAAACCCTTTCATTATTTCCTCCGGTGCTCCTTTGTGTGGCGTCGTCTCTCTGCTTTGGTGGACCGATAATATATTTCACATCATAGCTGAATATGCCATACAGTGGAGTTGGAGACACAGCAGCACATTTGCTGAAGGAAAGGTATCAGATTAGCCCGTTGTAGATCCAAATATGTGTCTTGGTTCTCAAAGTGAGAGAAGACAATGAAACAATTAATTAAAGATCCGATACCAAAGACGTGCTTTGACCACATGACTAAAACTGGAGTATTGTGTCTTTACAGATTCTTGTCATAAAGTTGTACACTGCAATGTTTTGATATCCGATATCCAAACTGTAATCACAGTGAATGGTACATCTACAATCATGACCTATAGCTATGCACTCATCTTCATTTGACTCCTATCATCTCTGACAATGTGAGGGATATTCAGTTTTCGGATGGAATTTCAGGATGAACCTAAAATACATTCTGATATTTTAATGTGACCTTCTCTAAACAGAATGAACATGTTCAACAGTTCACTGTTTCAGCATTTTCTTTAATACGACTTGCTGTTCTGTAAATCGGAGCTTTGCGGCACCGTAACAGGTGTTTGATCCATCAACCCTCCAATAAAAGCTCTGGTTCAATTAGAACAGGTATTTAAAAAGTCCCCTTCGTCTTGTTGTTCACATTTTGACATCATGAGACCAAAGATCTGGATATTATCAAAAGAACCGTTCTAAAACACGAATGTTATTCATAACCGCTCGGTCGCAGTCGCCGCTACATCAGAACAGACACCATAAAGGCCTCAGTATACTCCCCCGTCGCCGCTACGTCGTTCCTACGACGTTCCTACGACGTAGACGTCGTAGCCCTACGACGGGCTACGCCGGGCTACGTCGGGGCTTGACGTGCGCCTCCCGAAAATTGTGACTTCGCGTCGTTTCTACGCGTGGTGACGTGAACGTCGAGGGCTGTGATTGGTCTGCTTTCGCGTTGTTTATAGAATAAAGTAGAACTCACCCGGAATGCTTTTCTGGTCCGAACAGTGCTTCGGGAGAAATTTAGATCCAAAATTGAGCGGCGCACATCCCCATACTGTTAGCAGTGTTAGCACTGTTAGCAGACGGGGCTATGTGTATAGCCGCTCCTCAAACGGCTTTAATCGTCCAAAAGCTCATTAGTTTCACCAATATTTCATCACGGTCTGCTCAGCCTCTCCTCCACCACAGCCCGATGTCGCCAGATATGTCATATATGCAGATATATGTTCGGTAAATGCACGCGTGTCTAGATACGTATGTCTAGAAATCTATGTCTATAGATCTATGTCTAGGTAAAGCCGGAGCTACGGAAGCCGCATTGTTGTTGTGACTGCTAGCGGCTTGGCAGAGGAGGGCGTTCCCTTGACGCAGGAGCAAGATATGTTCAGTAGCGGCGTAGGGTTGCCGGCGTAGGAACGCCGTGGCGGCGACGGGGGAGTATACTGAGGCCTTCAGGAGCAGCGACAACAGTGATGATCATCAACTATTACCTTAAAACCAAACAACGGTTCCTCAACTTCACCTCCATTCCAAAATATCTTCTTTTCATGAGTTGTGCAGGTGAAGAGACATCAGGAGCTTTCAGGGACAAGTCACTCAGAAATTTTTTTTTTTTTTTTTTTTGACATCTAACGAAACATTGGAGTCATGGTGCTTAGTTTCAGTTGTCATGTCTCGTCCTCTGTAATGTGCTTTCGTGTGGATAAGCTGCTGTTCCACCATCAGGGATGAGAAAGCTCACTCGTGCAGCCACTGGGCAGCAAGTAAACTCTCCATCTGTCACTCACACATTATTTATCTGTTCAAGATTCACTGAAATGATCGAGGTAGCGCCACCATGTGCACGGAGAGCTTACTGCAGGAATTTCATCAGCTCTGAATAAAAACAAAGGAAATCATGCTGACGTCTTTTCCTGAGCCATTCTTGAAAGCGAGCTCAGTGTAAATATGTGCTGAGTGTTTGATGTTGTTATAAAACTCTCTACATCTATTTCTGCAAAGGTTTCTGTCTGTTTTCCACCATGTCTTATGTTTGTTCCTGTGGAATTGTTGAGTTTTTCTCTGTAAAAGTGCCTGGAGTGCCCTGCGTTTTATTTGACACTATTGAAGTAAAAAAGGAAAACTTTAGTTGCACTTTGGGTCTTTGTCTGGACAACGGTGACCCTGACCTGGAGTTGAACCCAGACACTTCCGCTGTGAGGCCTGTGTGCTCGTCCACTGTCCTCATTGGCAAGTCGCACATTTTGAAACGAATAGGCAATGTTTAAAAATAAGTGTGGTTTTGTGAGGCTAACAAACCTGACTGGATTCAACAGGAGGAGTGGATGAGCGCGCCGCCGCCGTAATTGGAGAGGTTTCATTGACAGATGCGAACTCCCAGCTGTCCCCTGGGCTGAGCTCCAGACAAACAAGCATTAGCACACAACACACTGCTGGATCAATTATTGCATGAGGATCTCAGAATGATGTTAGACACCGTCTAAATTATAGATCTTTACAGCTCAGTCCAGATTGCTTATTTGTTTTGCCGCCTGCGAGCCCTTTTCACTCAGTCTCATGAATCCCGTTGGTTTGGAGCGGAGGAAGGAGAGCTTCCATTAGGGCTTGTGATGGATGTTCAGAATTTAAATGATCCAGCCTCTATTCTTCCAGCCAGATGTAGACATTAAGGGGATAATGGCGATCAGCGGACACACTGCGAGCCCCGGCCGTCTGGGGAGAGTGAGAGGAGACTGTCAAAGTTGAGATGTGTTGGCTACAAAACAAAATGCTTCTCTCTTTTTAATGTATGCATGTAAAAATGAGTTTAACGCGTACTTTATAAATATCGGTCCTAAATTAGCCTCAACAATAAATACTCCATACTTAGATCCCATGTGTTTTGAGGTTCCTTTAAATCAAAACTCTATGCCTCTTGAAGTAACGAATGTAAATGAAATCATTGACGTGGTGAACAAATGTTCAAACAAAAAATCTTTGGACTGTGATGACCTGGACATAACTATAATAAAACAAGTCATTGATATAATTGCGATGCCACTATCTCATATTTTTAACCTGTCTTTTACAACTGGAAGGTTTCCAGATCTAATGAAAGTAGCAAAAGTCATTCCCATTCATAAAAGTGGGGAAAAAGACCAGTTTGCAAATTACAGACCTATATCAATCCTGCCTCAATTTTCTAAAATATTAGAAAAACTATATACATACAGATTAGACGAATTTATTGATGCACATAATATACTAAATGATAGTCAACACGGGTTTCGAAAAAATAGGTCACCGGTACTTGCCCTAATGGAACTTATAAAGGAAATCACTGACAGTATTGACAAGAAACACATTCCTGTTGGAATCTTTATAGACCTGAAGAAAGCGTTCGACACTGTGGATCATGACATACTTCTGAGTAAGATACAAAAATATGGGATTAGAGGTATCGCTTTTAATTGGATAAAATCCTATTTGTCAAATAGAAAACAGTATGTCCAGATGGGACAGCACAGGTCAATGTGTGAAAACATAGTATGTGGCGTTCCACAGGGATCTGTGCTGGGACCAAAATTGTTTCTATTGTACATTAATGATCTGTATTCTGTTTCTGAAAAACTAAAACTTGTTCTATTTGCTGATGATACAACAATATTGTGCTCAGGGGAGAACCTGAAAACATTGATGGAAGAGATCACAATTGAAATGGGTAAGCTGAAAAACTGGTTTGCCTCAAACAAACTGTCCTTAAATATATTAAAGACAAAAATTATGTTCTTTGGAAATCGTAACATAAATCCACAAATCCAAATTCAAATTGACAATGTTTCCATTGAGAGAGTCTATGAGTACACATTTCTCGGTGTAACCCTTGACCATAAAATCTGTTGGAAACAACACATCTCAAAAATCAAGACTAAAGTGGCAAAAATCGTGGCCCTGATGAATAAATCCAAGTATATCCTTGACAAGAAATCCCTGTTCACCATATATTGTGCTCTCATCCTACCCCACTTAACATATTGTGCTGAAGTTTGGGGAAATACATATAAAAGCAACACAGATGTCTTGTATAAACTGCAAAAAAGAGCAATAAGGATCCTTCATTTAGCTGGTTATCGTGATCATACAAATGCCTTGTTTCTCCAGTCAAAAATCTTGAAATTCAGGGACCTAATAGAGTTTAAGACTAACTTATTCATCTTTAAAGTTAAAGTAAATATACTCCCAGAACATATCCAGAAAATGTTCTGTACAAGAGAAGGGACGTATAACTTGAGAGGACAGATGGACTTAAAAAAACCTTACTTTAGAACAACTCAAAAAAGCATGTGTATAACCAGGTGTGGTGTGGACCGATGGAATAATTTAGAAAATGATATTAAAACCTGTAAGGAACTGGGGCAATTTAAAAAGACATATAAAAATTATTTTATGCGGAAATATGCAGAAGAATTAAATGGCTAACACCTGAGAAAGACTTACTTAATGAGTACACTGCTGTGCAAATTGTTTGCAGTTTTTTTTTTTTGTTGCTATCCTTAAATTGAATGAGCACGCTATTTGTGCAAATTGTTTTGTTTTCTTCTACTTTGGATTGTTGATTGTGCAGGACGGGGGGTGGGACTGTTATAAGTTCTTTGAACTTCCACCTGCTCCCTTTGAGTACCACCATTGTATTTTTGTTTGTTGATGTGATTTTGATTTGTTTTTATTTTATCATGTTACTCAAATAAATAAAAAAAAAAAAAAAAAAAAAAATGTATCGTGACAAGTCAGTTTTGACCTAAAGTTTTCGCACAGGAAGGAAATACACATCTCTAAATTCAAATCTTCACATATTTGGGTTCCTGCTAGCTTCATTTGTTGCTCAAGGATTTCACAGAATTCAACAACCACCTTGTCTCAGATTTTGGATTTTCAGTCATTTAACTTGAAATGTGGGGACTTTGCATGTTAATCTCAACCAGAAGACAGCCGATGACAGGAGGAGATGGAGGAGTTAAAAGTCTCCTGTCATGTCGGACAGTCTTTTTTCTTTACAGCCTTCAATTTGTCCAAAAAAGCAACTGAAAGTCACATTTGTGGACTCTGGAAAGATGGATGATGTGACAGTTTCCCAAAAAGCAAAGCCAATACTTCTCCATGGCTTTGCTTCGCCGCCGCGCCGGTTCATAAATCACGCCCCCTCTATTTCACTGGAAGGGACTTGAACTGAACTATAAGGTGACAATAAACCTCAGATGAGGTTCTCCCATCTCTCCCGTCACCGTCGTAAATATAAAAACCCTCTCCTGCCTCCAACTGGCGCTCAGCAGCTCGGCTCCTCACCGGGTTTAACAGACGTCCTCGCCTCTCCACAATCTCAGCTGCTCTTCGTCGTTAATGTTCAAAGTGTTTTCTGTGCAGAAGCAAAACTGACGCATCTTTAATGGAAGCGTCATGAAAACCAGGGCCTGACTGTCATGGTCCATGTTTGTCCTGTGTGTTTTCGTGGTGTTCCATCCAGACCGTGTGGCTCCTCTCCTCGTGTCTGACGCTGCTCCCTGCCTGATGTCTTTCACCTGTGGCTGAGTGTGTGACTGCAGCCGCCTGCTGCCCTGGTTATGTACGAGGCTGTCTTCCTAAGTTCTGGCTGTTGGTTCGTCTCCTGGCCTCAGTCTCCTGTGCCTCTTCCCTCTGCTGCGGCTCTTCAGTCCGTCTCTTGGACTTGAGTCTATGGTGGACGCCTCCATTTGTTGTGGACTTTTGCATATTTGGACAATAAAATGAGTTTAACTCATTGGCTCATTGGGTCCTCCTCCCTTCGCCACCTTTTATTCAGATTCGGCATTTAAAATCAGGATAGTCCACGCACGGCATGTTCCCTATTTGTGCAGCGATCTTGCTTCTCTCCTTCACTGTTGCCTTCTGTTGTTTAATTTTTTCCTGTTTGTCTCTAATTCTTCCTTTTTCTCTCCCTCCTCTCACTCCTGCTATAATCCACCCAATCCAGAGGGACGCTCTGGAAAACCGCGGTCCGTGAAAGCCACTTCTTCCTGCATTGCAGCCAATCCGGGAGCGCTCTGCTTCACATCGCCGGACGAGCTCCAGGAAGTGTTTGGACGGGGTTCTGAATATCGAGCCCCGCTCTGGGAGATGGGCTTATAGCGCTCGCCGTGCCGAGCCAAACACGTGCACACGCAGCGCAGACGTACGTGATGGCGAATGCATAGACAGATGCTCAGTTTGACGCCCACGTGCTCGCTGAGGATCACTGAGACGTGCACACACCGATTCACATGGACAAAGCAGAGCAGCAGGAAGTCTCAATCGCTCCATTGTTACAGTATTTCCAGTCCTTTGTTTCCACTCTTTGAAATGCATGTGTCCATAAAGTTAAGTTAGTCCTGTGTGTGTGTGTGTGTGTGTGTATGTGTGTGTGTTGTCATTCAGCACTCCTATAGGGAGTGTGTGTCTCTATAATGCATGGAACTCTTACTGTCAGCTGCCGTTTTGGTGACGTGGATCAAACCGCCACATATAGAAACAACACGGACGCCAGATAATGGGAGAAGAAAACATTAAGAGTGATGACGACTCCAGCAAAATCATTAAGGCCAAACATTACCAGCGCGAGACTGGCGATGACTGCAACAATCAATACTGGCAACATCCAGCTTCGTAAGGATGGAGTCAGTCTCGGTATATTTACATAAAGCCAATTTCCTCCCCTATTGAATTTTTATTTGGGGAAAATATAAGGCTTGTTTTCCGTCTCTGCGGTGGCTGTTATCTGTTATTTTCTCTCTGTGTATGTTTTCTCAAGCAAGTCAATCACACAGGAATCAGAAACACTGGAATCAAGAAGCGGTGCACGTTGATTTACTCGCCGGGCAACAGATTCAAAAAGTCGAGCTCAGATTTCTGCACATTCTCTGCATTTTGCTGTGTGGGTCTGCGTCTGCTTTGAACGCAGCTCAAACATCAGCAGCAGTTCTTTTCTGTTTCATACATTTGAGTTTGTTGGTGCACAAATGCTGGTTAAACAGCATGAAAGATAAAATCATGAAGACTTGAGCCTCGTCTTCATGATTTCACTGAAATATGTTGAAATGAACTGGTTGAGGTTGCGACAAAGCTGTCAGGCGGTTCAGGTTTGAATCAGGTCATATAAACAGGCCTCAGTGAAACTCTCTAATAACAAAGCTAAATGAACTCATGTTGGAGTGTAAATCAGCGTTTTCCCCTCAAAATGACTGTGGTTCAAAGATCTCAGCTTTTCTTCAACCTGGTGGAAATTTGATCCACTTTCAGTATAAAATCTAGAAAATTAGAGATTGCTGTGGGCCCTCTGTTAACTGAATGGAAGAATGAGGCCCCCCACTCACACTTTAATGCAATTAAACAACATTAAACATCTGCTACAACTTACTTTTTCTTGCTCGCCTACATTTCTTCTGTACCACTACAGACTTAAGCATTATGTAAAGAGGGATTATTTTTGTTTGTGTTCCGTGTGACTGTAGCTGAAGAGTGTTTTGTAGGCACAGAGGATTTGGGGAAGAAACAAAAAGTATGTTCATTATTTTCCATTGTACTGAAAAGCAGGATCAATTTAAAAAAAAACTGTAAGAATGTTAAATATGCACTGTTTATTTATTAGTGACACAGTGGTGTAGTGGTTAGCACTGTCAGCTCACAGTGAGAAAACCCAGGTTTGTTGTGGTAGAGTTTGAAACCATCAGAAAAGAGTCAATATGTTGCTGAAAAAAGCTGGAAATTTTCAGGTATACACACATATTAAACTGCTTGTTTTTTTTTTAAATATATTAGTTCTTTTTCAGCACATCAATGAAAAGATTCTGGTAGTTTTAACTAAATAAACAATAAAAAAAACATTTTCATCCAAGACACCTCAACATATCCTGCATTCTGCTGCAGATCAGTCAGTCATTGATGTAATAATCAGTAACAATTATTGTGGCAGCTCTCAGTGGGTGGGTTGTATCATTCAGCAAGTGAACGCTTAGTCTTCAAAGTTAACAGACTTTAAAAAGACATTCTTCAGAACTGGAGCTCTTGTGGGGATTTCGGTGTCTCCAGGAGAGCCGCTGAAATGCTGGGTGAAGAGCTGCTGATGAATTTCAACCTAACAGACGAGCAGCCGGAGCTCACAGCGCTGCAGAGGGTAAAGCTGGATCAGACAGGAAAATGTCAGGAAACGCTCAACAACAGATTGGAAAAGAAATGTTAGATAGGGGTTAAAAAGCAATCAGAGAGTTTCCAAATGTTCAGACAAATTAGTCACTACAGTACAAAAGTAAATAGTTCAAGAGATTTGAAAAATCTCAATATATTTCCACTCGAGGCTTATACACACAGACAGGAAGCAGCATAGAAATACCTTTTTCAAGTTTAATTGGTAACTTTGAAAAGAACAATTTCTGCTACTTTAGAAGCACTGATGGGCAGATCTGCCCTAAAAAAGAGAGAAAGAGAGGAAAAAAGAGCGCTGCTGATATTTCATTAAAATCTACATCTCAGAGTTCCTTGTTGAGCCACTGTTGACAGAACAACATGAAAGATTCAAAAAGAAAGCAGAATGGTCCCTTCAGGGAAAAGGAAACTCAAAACACAAGGAACGTTTTCAGCTTTCACTTGAGGTTGTTGTCAAGTAAACATCCCAAAGCTAACAGCTAGCTAAAGATGTTGTCCGGTAAACAAAGCATAAAGCTAACCGTTAGCTCAGGCAGCAGGACGGCTGTTTTTATCTACAACTAAAGTAATAAATGAACAGGCTGGAATTCCAGACAACAATTATTGCTGACTTCTTCTTTTTCTTTTCTTTTTTTTTAGAGTCTCAATGAGGAGATACGCTAATCTTAAAGAGGCAGCGACTGTTCTACATCCCCCTACTGGAGGTGTAATATGGGACTGAACAGACGGTGAAACATGAAAGCGCTCCATGCAGTACACCATCTTCCCTGAATCTTCTTCTTCTGCAGTGAGCCGGCTTGGTGAAGAGGATGCAGGCGACGTCTTCATTCTCTGTGGCTGACATTACCATCCGGCTGGACGTGTCTCCTTGGTTACATTGTCCTCCTCAGCGTCTGGCTCTTCAGTGTAATTAGGAAGGTATTGAAGAGATTTCTAAGCAGCTTCAGTGCTACAAAGCAAAAACATTATTTTAATAGTCTCTGTTAATACTGAGTGAACTGTTTATCACAGATATAAAAAATATAGAAAGTTTTTCTAAGGGAAATCAAGGGCAAAATGGGACTTATTGTGACAGATTCTGTATGAAGTTTTTTTTTTTTTTTTCATTTCACACTACACTTGTGGTTTGTGTGCCTTTTCCAAGATATCAACTCCTTCAAATGAGGACTCGCCTGTATTATTATTCCATGGTATCAACATGTAATATCATGAATTGGTCAAGAAAATGATTAATTTCATTTACTCTGGCGACTGAGTGTGCGATTTTTATTTCAGCTCATGTTTAATGTTTCATCTCATTCCTCAGTTCAGGCTGGTGTCATGTGCATTTTATGTTGAATTAAAGTCACTCATGTCTGATCTTGCCGTGCACTTCCTTGTATTTACCTTTTCCCCGTCGTTTCAGCCACTGACTTCCTCCCTGTGTGATCTTCCCTCATCTTGTTTTCACCTGTTCTCTCTTCACCTCATGTGTAAATAGTTCTAGTCTTCCTTTGTCTTGTTCTGTCTAAAACTGTGTTGTCTGTGTCTGAGGTCGTTACAGAGATGCTCTCTAACAGAACAGCAGATGAAATGATTCTGAAGTCATCGGCGTAATAAACTCAAAGAAGATCTGATGGTTAAAGTTGACAAATAAAAACAATGGAGGGCCAGCTGAGGAAATGCCTCTCACCATAACAAACCTCTCAGCTAAGAATGAACTGATTTACAAATTTTCAAATACAGTAAAAACAGATTTCATAAATGACAGTAACATTATTAGAAATGTATTAGCATTGATAACATCACAGTATTTTATGTGATATGAAATATTTCATTTACATTTTCATATTTAGATTCCAGGTTTCCCTGATGGAGTCAAACTGTCTTGACATTAGATGAGTTTTTGAAACGTCTTGACCTGATTAGTAGACGTCTATCACTGAAATGACAGAGCTGGGTGGAGTTCTGTCAGACTTGCTATCTTGCTTTCAGTCAGTTGTTTGTTTTCTCTGCACTTCTAAACAAACCCCGTCAGCCTGTGGCTCTATCTCACAAATTTCCACAACAATTTGGAATCTCCCAGACAAAGCAGATCCTGTGATCATGAAGGGAAACGAGATTGTCCGTGTTATTCTCCTGGCTTCAGTGTGTTCCTTTAACAGATCGCTGTCCATGTCTCTGCATTAAGCTTAGTTTCAGCCCAAGTTTACAAACCATTACTGAATTAATCCCAACGAAACCAGTGCAACACTTTCTGTTTGGTTGATGCTAGATAGCTGCAGTTTGTTTCATGAAGGAAAACAGAAAAGAAATGCTATAGAGTCCATAGACTCACAATGGAAAATACAGCAATGATATGAGAGAGTTTCAACAGGGGGCACCAAACTGCTTCAGATTTCCACAGCAGGCGTCTCCAGCTTCATGCTTTATTCTAACCTGAAATGAACAAACAGTTTACCAATCTAAAGGTTGAGCTGTAGTAGCGGCCTGCAGCCCTGCTGATTCACCTGACCTCTGACCTCCCGGTGGAGCTCTGCAACAGGCATCAGCTCGGCGCAGCGCCGGTATTATGATGTTTCCTGACAGTAAACAAACGTTTCCAGCTGGGCTGAGTATTCTCAGCAGCGATCATTTACATTTGTCATTTTTTTTAAGCAGCCACTCTGTCGCCTTCTTTCTTTTCTTTCTCTGTTTTGAGGGACGGCGGCATTAATTAAACATGTCTATCAGATGCAGAACATGCAGAGGAGGAGCAGCAAGCCTGAATTATTCACAGCAAACAGAAACCACCATCCCAAAATGAGATGTTGTTCTGGCTCTCTCTCTCTCTCTCTCTCGCTCTCTCTCTTTTCCTCTGTAAAGCTCTGCCTTTCTCTTCTGCTCTCTCTCTCTCTCTTTCTCTCCCTCTGTTTTTCTCTCAGCCCACTCTATCTTTGGAGTACCTGCCAAATTCTCTATGATATTTCCCTTTGAGAGGGATAAAGGGAGATGAGAGGGAAGGAGAGATGGAGGGATGGAGGGATGTATGGAGGGAGGAGGGTGCAGAGGGACTCTGGGAAGAGGTGATAGAGGGGTAGAGACAAGGAGAGGCAGGTAGAGGAGGGCAGAGAGAGAGAGAGAGGGGGGAAGAGAGAGAAGGCTTATTCAGAATCCGTCACTACTTTTCAGAACCTGGAAGGAAACGACAGGGGGGAACGAACAGCGTTGACTTAAGCATCAAATGGGTCACTCTCTCTCTGGTACGGGCAGCTTTTCTGCTTCAGCGTGCTTTTACTGAACTTCACATGCTGCTGTTTGAAGTCAATTCTCAAAAAAAAAAAAAAAAAGGGCGTCTTACTTGTGACTGAGCACAATTCAAACGTGTCCTTTCCCGTTTATGCGGTATCATTTTCACAGGGGTAAAAATAAGAAAAGCTTGCAGAAAGCCAAATTTTAGGGGAAACGGTGGGAGAAGAGTTACAACAACTGGAAACTGCAAATGGAGTCGGAGGTGAGTGAACTTTCCGTGAACTCCTGTTTCACTGCACTCAATTCCAGGTGAATAGCATTACTGAACAAAAGAGGAAAAAAAATCTTCTATTTATTGCTCTATTTTTCCGTTTACTTGCAGTTTTCAGTTTTAATGTCAAGAATATTTAATTTATATTGCCTGTTCAGGCACGCTGCAATTTTAGTTGTCTCAAGAAAGAACACTAGTGGTTGTGACCTTTTTGATTTTTATATAGTAAAATTCACAGTAAGACTTCACCTGTGGGCTACAGCTTCTGACAACCAATAGAAATGCATCAAAAACTGATGTTAAAATGGAACCGACTTCACCAAAACCAGAGCTTGTAGATTCCTGATATCTGAGAGAATGTCATGTTGGGCATTCCTGTAGACCCACTTCAGGTGTTGTGGTTTTGTGTTTGTTCTCTCTGTTCCTGGTTCCAGGTGGGCCTGCTAGGCTGTGTTCGCAGAGGAAGGAGGAGGAGGGCTGCTGATTGCTGTGACTCGTATCACCTGGGGTGCCGGGTGAGGTTCGTTCACCTGATGAGCTGTGGCTCTATTTAGCTGGCACTCAGACCTCATTCAGCTAAGTCAGTGTGTTCTTCATTTCTTTCATTTGAGCGAGTGTGTGTGAATGGGTGTGAATGTGGGGAGGGAGGGAGGGAAAAGGGAATTGTTATTTGTTATATTGGTTATTTTGGTGAAATTAGTGTCATACTGTATGTGAAGAGCACGCTGTAATGTCCCGTGGAGATGACTCCAGGAAGATTAGCTGTACTGGGTACAGCTAATGGAGTTCATAATAAATACAAATACAAACAGGTGACTCAGTCCTCGGGTTTTGTTAATTTCTTCTCACCTGTATTCTCTGCCTCCAGTTTGTTGACCTGCACAGCCAGCATTTCCTTCTCACCCTGTTTTCCGGTTCTGGCCGTCCACCTGCCCACGTGATCAGCTCCAATCTGAAACTCAGCCCCAGAAAGACTTCACCAGATTTCTAGACTTCCCCTGGAGGACTCTGTTTTCTGTGGCTGGGACTAAGTTTTGTTTTCTTTAAAAACTTAATTTTTGATTAAATCCTTTGAACTGTGCAAATTGCTGCCTCTGGTTTGCTTCCTGCACCTGAGCTTCCGACCTGTACAGTGACAGAGAATCAACGTTCTCCCTCTGCTTAAAATGCTGCAACAGCAACTTTGAATTCTGTGTAGTTTATGTGCTCCATGAATGCAGCAGTGACAGGAAGTGTTGTAGAACCAGTCTTGAGACCAAGACTGCTGTAGAGACTACATCTTCCAGGAGGTTAAACTCTCAGTGGTTTTGATGATGGTTTTGTTCTGGTGAGCAGAGATCTGCATGCAGGAATCATAATGGATGGAGCCTGGTGAGTAAAAGTGGGGAGGAACTTCTTCTGGTAATCCTCAGGAACAAGGAAAACACCCTCTGGGTCAATGTTTGGCTGTTCGGTTATGGAGTGTGTCCATACACTTTGGTGTGTGTATACGGGGCAATGACGGACACTGGAGATCTTGGTCTCTGTTCCTTAAAGTCTTGGTCTTGGGTTGGTCCTGAGATCTTCTAATTTTGGTCTTCACTCAGGCTTGGGTTAGGTCATCTTGACTACAACACCAGTGCCACCTCTGATTGAATAAAAGCTGATAGTCTTATAAGGAAATACAGCCAGTAACATAAACCTTTGGTTCAACTAGTACCTGAATCCTCCAGTCACATGGGATTGATCTGTCAAATTGATTTGCTGTTTGTTTTACTGAATACAGGTTTACCGACCAATCAATCACACACACGTTTTCTTTTATCAGAAACTAACATATCATATCAACAAGGAGAAAATCCAGACATCGGACGCAGTTGGAGGGTTTTCATTTTTAACGCACCATATCAAGTGTGCTGGTGAGATAACCTGTCTGCCAGCATTTGGCTTCACTGTAATGTTTGGAGATTAATTAAGGTCCAATCTGGAGGTGCTTCAGGAAAAAAAAAACTGTTGAGAACTACTTCTGTATGCAGATGATGGCTGAATGTTTGGAATACATGAGTCTTACTAAAGAAAAAGTTGTTGCAGTCCAATCAGCAGAAAACATGATTAAATCAAGTCACTATTTGTATTCGATTTTAGCTCATTATCATTGTCTTAATCTTGCTGGACCCTCCCTCCCTAGATAAAGTGGGATGTAGTGCACGGAGGCAGTCAACAGGTTTTCTACTCAAACTGAAGACTGTGTTTTAGAAAGCTGGTTATTGTGGCACACTCCTTAACAAGAGACTATCAGACGTTTCATTATTTAGCCTCTCCAGATAAACACGCTCACCACTGTACTGTGTGAGGAATCTGGACGACAAGAGAAACCCCATGACTGAAGAAACAATTTAGAGAAAAAGTTACAGTCCATTATGAACACTGATTGCATTTTCACAAGTTTGCTTCAGGCGTTTTCTCTCACTTCTTATCAAATGCTTGGAAGAGAGCAGGAAAATGGACATGAGCAAATCGACAAACCAAACACTGAAGTAACGCTACAATCTGCAATAGTTTGTTACTAAATTACACATAGAAGCAATACAGACTCTCTAAAAACACTTGGGCCACAGCGATGCACAGATTACATTTGACTGCTGAACACTAAGTGGAGATCATGACAGCTGAGAGAAGTGGGTTTTTCTATCTCTGGACCACTGGGATGAATCTGGGGAGGGAAAGCGAAACAGCAGCAGCTCACTCATTACCGCCACACGAGGGCCCTTGAGCAAAGTCCTTAACCCAGCAGCCTCTGTGCAGATGGGGCTCGGTGGCCGGCAGATCAGAGTGGCTGCACCGGGCAGCGTCCGGGTGTGACAGCGAGGAGAGCCAACTGAAAGTGAAACTTCCCTCAAGTTCAGGACGAATCAGGAATGATGCTTCAAACTTTACGATATCATGTCATCTAACTCCTTTTATTAAAGATCACCTAACCACCTGTCACCTTTCAGCCATATTTCACTCTGACACTCTGAGGTGTTTTAATCACTTCACAGCCTTCATTCATTTCACATGATCTTCATCAGCAGCTGGAGTTTGAACAGATGGTCACGCTGATTCCAGGGCGTCGCCTCTGGTTTCACGTTCATGTCCCACCGAAGCAAACGAACAGCTGAGAGCGTCGAGGAGGCTTTGAATCATTTGACGGAGGGTTGTGTGAGGTAACACAGAAGAACTTAAGAGAATAAATGGACGTTTTATGCCGCCTCCTGCATCAGTTGCCAGCTGTGGGCAATATATCATGAATGCTGGATGCTTTCCAGTCACTTTTTTTTATATAAATGTCGTATACATTCCACCTTTTAGTCAAAAGATTTTGATGTCTAACGGTAAACTTCACCTAATTTCTTCAACTTCCTGTTACCATGTTTCACATTTTGCATTCTGCTTCACCCTTAGTTCCAGTTTTTTTGTTTTTTCCAGTTTTTTGCCTTCTTTCTGCACCATTCCCTCATTCATCATTTATAGGTTTGGTTTTGTAACCCATGTTCTCTTTTCATGTCATGTTTATGTTGCATGGTTTTAATATTCATGGTTTTGTTCCCACACATATTTACATTGAGGTCTTGTTTGGAGTTCATGCCTGTGTGTGTGTCTCTCTCTCTCCCTTTGTCTTTCACTCATTCTGTGCTCACTCTTTCAGATTGCCTCTGTGCTTCTTGCTTTATGTGCTTTCTGCTGTGTGGATTCATGCACTCAGTTTGACCACGTCCCTTTGTTGTCCTGTTCTTTTAATCCTTCTAGTCGTGCATTCGGTTCGCCTTATCCACGCTCTTCACACAAACACGTGGCTGCTCGCTGTCGCCTGAAGACTTTGGCATGCAAAGATCAGAGTCTTTTTGATCTCATGCCCATCCCATTCTTGGAAATGCAATATCACTAATCATAAAAAACGCTTTTATGTTTATCACAAGCGTTTACCATGATGAGGAAATGTCATTTTGACCTCACAGGTATCCCAACAATAAACTTAAGTCAGCACTAAGACTAGATTGAAGAGTTTTTTTCCCCCCAAACTGATAAATTCTGGACCTGTGTACAGATCAGGCCGGTGTACTTCAGGTGTTGGCGGATACTCTGCTTGTCTGGCTCGGTCATTTCATGCCCACACATGTTTGAGGTGTGTCCTCTGGACATTGGTTTGCAGCTTAGCCTTCTTTTAAGTACTGAAGACATGCCTCTTAAAGTAAATTCTCACGGTTTTATATATTCCTCACCCATCGCTGATCAGTGCTGCGGAGCTCGCTTAGGTTATTGCTGAGTGTCTCGCATCCCAGATGGAAAGGTAAATAAATGTAGGATTAAAAAAAGAAAAAGTCATCCTCTGTCGATTCTCCTTTCAGCCTTTAACTGATTGCTTATTGACTTAAGGCACAAAAGCAAAAAATGTATGCTTTTATCCACCTATTGTACCTCAGCCAGTTGACGAGTCGCCGCACAAATCCACCGCCAACCTGTGTTTATTTCCAACGTAAGAACGTGTGATCACAGCCAATTCCATACAATTTAGACCACAATAGGAGGTGAGTAGAAATAAGCATTGCTGTATTGACGTGTACCAATTCAAGCGTTCATCGTCAGTCATTGTTCCATTTCATCTTCATTTTATTTCAGACTTGTTGTGACATTTCAGAGGGATTACTGGTGAAGTGTGCCAGAACAGTGTGAAAGAGCACAGGTTATATAGCAAAATGCTCAGAAACACTTGCTGTGATCACATCTACTTCAAAAAAAAAAAACCTCTGCTTGATCAGCTGAGGCGTTTTAGAAGTGACATTTGTGGGACCGTTGGCGGGTCCGTTTGTGACGACGAGTGAACACCAACAACTTCAACTGCACCATCAAGAGAGAGATAAAACCCACAATGTATTTGGCTCACATACCAGCTCTCCTTTTTCAGGACAAATTGGCCTCGGCGCGATCATAAATGTTCCCCATTATGGATTTCCCATGAGGACGGGGAGCTGAAAATGGTTTGTGTGCCTGTGTTCACGCTGTGGCTGCTAATGATGAAAGATTTGGAGTGTGAGACGCTGCGCATTCATTGGTCATCATTTGTCTGCCTATGGTGAAAAGAGTTTCTTTTTAATGGAAATCAATGCAGTGGTCCAAATTGTAAATTGGTTTTCCATTCACACATGAGTTTTTGTCATCACTGTCTACTTTTTGCGTGCGTTTTTTTTTCTTCTTCAGCCAGCTCTGTCACCAGCGGGACTCTGCTGGAGGAGTGGCTGTGGAAACACTTCTGCTCATCCAGCTGGAAAAAAAAAGAGTTTTAAAGAGGGCATCACTGCTATGGATAATGCAACGCAATGCAAACCACACTTTTATCAAACTTCTAAAGAGGACAGGGGCTTGGCCGTCCTAATTCCTCATTCATTTCTCCGTTCTATCAGGCGAATGTTCACTCACCCTTGACTTTTCATCGAGATCTTGGAAATATTAACAAGAGAAGGTGAAAAGAAATCAAACATTCAATAAAATATGCAGGCAGCAGTCCCATGCTCACCTCAAAGGGGATGAAAAAAATCAATTTGATAAAGAGGCTAAAAATTCACATTAAATACGACTAAACTCTTCAGTTGATCTTCTGACTTGGCCGAGAAACTAAATTCACTTCTGACTGAATGATTAAATTGTCATCCGGTGAAGCCAAAGCAAGACTAAGCAAAATGATGAAGCTGGTGTCAAATTACAACCAGTGTACAGAATCTCGACAGCTTCGGAGCTTTGGTTTGTATTGGCCTCCCTCACAACAAACTTCCAGAGAAATGGGGTAAAATTTAGCTTTTGCATGTTAGCATGAGGATCCCTGACGACTGAACTGATTATGTCTTGACGGCAGCATCTCTTAGTGAGAGTGAGAGATTAAACATTTGGACATCAAGTATGAAAAAACCAGGAAAAAAGAGGCAATCTGCTGGAAACACCCAACCATAATATCATCATCATGAGGCTAAGCTAATCATATCTGAGCGTTTACATGGCCGGATTTCATCAGTATCTGCATTCAATCCGATTCCCTGTGGGTAATCTGACCGCAGCTTGCGATGGGTGATCTTTGTGTTGATTTTCCACAGATGACCTGCTGCAGCTCAGACTGAGTCTGGAATTACTGCTGGAACGGTCAGGATTCACAGTGCATCATGGTACGTCGTGCACGAGACTCCGCGTGTCGGACATGCACGACAGCAGGCACGATGTCCAGGCCGATCGGTTTTTATCCACATTATATCACCAAAAAAAGTTCCCTGAACTTCCCCATTGCTTCACCTGAATGCTGAGGTTTTTACAATCTGTTGCTCAGGGCTGTGTTTGCACTGACTGAAGTCTATTAATCCACAATTAGTGCTCGAGAGATAAAATCACGCCTCAGGGCTGGGACACTGCGATTAGCAGGCACGTAAACAAGCAGCTCGATGTATGAGCGCGCGCACGCACACACACACACACACACACACACACACCTGGACAGCTGGTAGTGCGCACCTTCCGCAAAAACGGTGCCTGAGGACAGACGATGGGTACTAGAGGAAAATTTGTTTCAGTCATAAATTACACACGCACGCACACGTGCACGCACACAGACACGCATCGCAGTGACAGCCGCTGCATCGTCTCCTCTCTATCTAAACTTGGGCTGACTCATCACCTGCCCGCCAGCCGTCGCCATGGAGCTCCCTGCCGCACACCTGACCCAGTCGCCTCCTCGTCTCTTCACTCCAGACGATACAAGGGTCTGTTGTTGCCGTGACGACATAACTGTCACCCGCTCTCAAACTTTACAAACAAGAGATCACCTCCTCTGATCCAACAATCAATACACAGCGCCGACACACACTTGTCTTTTGTATGGATTACCACGAGTCAAGCACATCGGCACCCAAGGCAGAGGACGCTCCACCGTGTTATGTAAATTCGGAAAGCCATTTTTCTGGTCCCATTTACAACTCCGCTGTTACGTAAACAGCTTCATTTAGAAGAGGAGGTCGAGACAGAGAGAAACGGGAGTGGGAAGGATGGAGAGCCTGAGAGTGTGCACAGAGAGGAGGACGGATATAAAAAGCCGACCTATGAGAGCTGGACCTCTATAGAAATTCTAAACAAAGCCACAGACGTTGGTAGAGTGAGAACAAAACAGAACTGACACAGTGCATTCATTTCCTGCCGATTTTCCCTATTTGCATGGCTGACTCTGCCGTGATTGTAGTGTAATTTGTACCCAGTGAGCGTTGAGTGGATATCTGAAGTAGACTTGAAAAGTGTTCACAGGACAGCCAAAATCGATCCAAATTTACATTTTGAGACTTGAAAGAAAACTCGGGTAACAGGTACATGCATGAAACCCTCAATACATCACAATAAAAATGTTGTTAACACTAACAGAACGGAGAATGTGTGCATGTGTGATTGTAGCTCTGAAGTCCCCCGCCTGTCACTCGCTGTCGCCTACGGCTGGCCCCCTCAGTGATCTCAGTTTGATAAAGCAGTTATTGGTGAATATAAAAAGAATCAATGGTGATGCTAATGCCTGGATTTTCAAGTTCCAAGCTAAAATTGTTCATTTCTATTTCACATGCATGAGGACATTACCAGCTGAAGAACTCATTTTTGTTCTTGTACGGTCGGAACTCAGTGCTGTGTTTTATAGTACCGATTGGAACATTTTACTACAGACCACAGAACACACAATGCAGAGAATATATCTGGATAAAAACAACAGACCTGAACTGGTTTCAATCATATATAACCGATTCTACTTTTTTCATGTTGATGAAGACTCTTCAGCTCAGACTACAGTTAGCCATGGAGTTCCACAGGGTTCTCTGTTGGGACCTAAACGCTTTTCACATCATCTGATAGTTGGCATGAAACTTCTGAGACAAATGATCCAAACATATAGTAACACTGGATTACTTTGACTCCAGTTCCACTGTGAGGAACCTGGAAGTTGCTTTTCATCGGGGCTTAATTATTCCTTCAACTCCAATATCAAAGAAATCTGCAGGACTGCTTTCTGCGCTCTCTCCACTCAACCTTCCTGATCTATTCGGTGCTTGTTTCTCTCTGTCTCTGTCTTCTCCATCTTTCTCTTTCAAGCCCACCTGGAACAACAGAAAGGCTCCACCGCCGAGTCTGGTTCTGCAGGTTTCTTTCCACCGTTGCCTTTGGTGGCTCATGTAGAATAGTTGTGTTTTTCTGAAATAGTGCCTGATAACCAATTTATTCGCAATTTCCAAATTCATTACATTAAATTGAACTGAGTGAAGTAGCATTGAAGAAACATGGCCTTGGATGTCTGAAGGTGGTTTGATGATGTGTATAATTTCAAGGCAATGTGATGATTGAACAGCTCTACAATAAACAGACATTTAGTTATAATTGGGCATTGAGCTGAAATCCTGAGCTCATCTGCTTGCAGAGATATTAATTTATACAACTTTATAATTTATAGAAAGTTTCACCAAAGCCCTGAGGTGGACTGTAGCCTGTCCAGGAAGTCCACTGGCCTTTGCCTCGTGTCTGGAGGTTTAATTGAGTATGAGTGGCGGCAGCTTCTGCATGCTATGAGAAGCTCCCAGCTATTATTAAGAGACCAAGTTTTTAATTTGTCACAGACAAATTAGATAATTCATCACAGATAATCTCCTGTCTTTATTTCTCCTCACTGTGTTTCGGGTATGTGTTTAGCTTGTCTACAAGTCATTTACTAAAGTGCAGGACGACTCTCTGAGCTTTGCGAGGAAGCCGCTGCTCCGCGGTCATGCAGGGAAATACCTCTAACAGGTTTAGCTTTGGCAGCAGGGAAAGCTCAGTGGCAGGGTGTTAAAGACTCGCATAAACAGCTTAAAACGAATAAAAACCATCAGCAGATTATTGCCCGGAACCCAATAACCCGCTACAAGCAATCATCTGCTTCACTCAGCACTATTATCAGCCAGTGTACGACGTGGACGGCCGTGTGATTACACAGAAAACCGAAAACCTTCCACCGCACGGGACAGAATCTCCTCGGGGTCTCGGGTCTGACGCCGGATATTGGAGCACTTGTACCCTGACGTTAGAGATTGCTCACAAGAAAAAAAAAAAAAAGGATTCTAAGAACATAAAGCTGCTGAAAAGAAATCCAACAGTGCGAGTACAGAACGGCACAGACTGGTTACACAAGCGTACAGCTGCTAAGTGGCTGCGCGAAGCGAGGCGGAGAGAATCAAACGGCTTTGGATCAAAAGACAAAATATAATTTTTCCTGTGTCTCATATCAGTGTGTGTGTGTGTGTGTGTGTGTGTGTGTGTGTAGGTTTATCCACACATAGGAAACAGTGTGGGCTGCAAACACTCCGGGCGATTCCGCCTTTTCTTTTTTCCCGATTGTGTTAACATGCATGTGTGTAAGAGAGGGATTGTGTGTGTGGGCGTACACAGTGCTTCAGTGTGTGTGTGTGTGTGTGTGTGTGTGCGCATGTACGAGGGTGTGGGTGTGTGTCAGAGGGAGGACGGTGGAGGGGGGGACAGGTCTTTTCTAAATGAGGGGGAGACTGAGCGATCAGGAGAGAATTAGTCACAGAAACAGATCCGTGACTCCAAACCCAGCATTTCCCTGACTTCTCCTCTTTCTCTTCCTCTTCCTCTTTTCTCACACCTTCCTCATGATCAGACCCTCCGTTTGTACGTTTGGTTTTGTGATTATGTGGCAGAGCCTTCTGTTTTCAGCCTTATTACACAAGTAATCTGGTTTAGGGTTTATATGTTTAAGCCTAATTACATGGTCAAAACAATTTAGCTGTAACTGCGCTCCAATTATGGGGAAACCTGTTTAACATGCATGGCTTTCCTCCAAATGAAACAGGTCATCGTGGTACTGTATATCGCGCTCAGCCGCCGTTTCTATTAATCTCTTTCTGCTGCATTAAACATAAGCCGGTGTTGCTGAGTCAAAAACGGAAAGGGAAACATTGAGTTACAGTGGCTGGTTTATTAATGACAGCGGGGAGACTCAGCCGCGCTGCATCAAAGCTTCATGTGAGCCCAAGCTCCGCCAGCTTTTAACTCACCGTCAGAGCAGCAGAACTCTTAAATCTGCTTCATATGAGATCGGACTGATTGTTGAGCTCACTGTTTTCACTTTACGTGCATATTTTTCCAAAATATTCCGTATTTTCTGGACTCTGTTTCATTTGTCAAATCAGGCTTCATTGCTGAGGATTTCTCCAGTCAAGTTGAAATCTGTCTTATATCATCACTCTTCCATTCAAACCACATTGTCACGTGTTCAGTTACTGAACACCATGTTTATTTGAAATGACACTGTGTGTGTGTGTGTGTGTGTGTGTGTGTGTGTGTGTGTGTGTGTGTGTGTGTGTGTTATAAGGTGTTTGTCTCCTCTCAGGCTGCAGCTCCCTCCTCTTCCAGTCTGCAGCCAAGACGCCGAGCGCTCGTGGAGACGAGCGTGCAGCTCTTCACACTCGACTCTTTGGCCGTTGTGAGGACACCATCTGGGTCCTCATAGCGCTCTGCGTGCTGGCTCACATGTCAGCAGCAACACACTGATGGGCTCAGCTCAAATATCGACTTTAAGTGTTGAAGTCCACAAGCTGAGACACAACATGTGTTTCAAATGTGAGTTCTTGGACAAACGACACGTGGAAAGGCCAAGTGCCAATCAAAACAGAGCTGTGGAGCAGTTTTGGTAAATCTGAGGCGTGTTCCGGGGCGTTTAGCTTTACTTTTTGTCAGATTTTGAATGTAACTGTAATGCTGTTTTCTATCTAATGATAAAGCAACAAGATGCAATTCGGTTCATGAGAACACTGATAAACTATGAGTTTCCCAAAGAACTGTAGCTTTTAGACTCTTTTTACACAACTGCTTCCAAGTGAAAACTGAAACTGCTTGTATGAAAAAGCTGCTCAGAGCATCCTGTATGCACAGCTTGACTCTGTCTCCATGGAAACAGGGCAAAACGCAACTTTTCTGACATGCTGCTACTGCTAACCTCGGACGCAGTAAATATTTGTTTTGCACACGCTCAGTAGCAGGAGAACAACAGGTTCTGCCTCCAGACTCTCGTGATTCTCGGTCCAGGTTCTCCTGGTAGATTTACAGTGGAGTCACATGTAATCACAGAGTAACTGAGCTCTCTGTCCATATGGATGTACTCGCTATTATTCATGCTTTGTTTACATCTTTGAGAAAGATGTAAATGATGACTAGATCAGATTCCTTTCCACTCCTCAAATCTGACGCAAGAGGTGAGAAAAACATCAGTATTTATCGGCTAAATGATTCTTCAGACAGAATAAACGTGATCAATGTCTTGATTCCTACAAGTTTCTCACTTCAGATCCAACCCAACAGAGACTGTGTGATTTCAGAGGATTAATAAATTCTGAAATCATCATGTGAAATGGCAACAACACAAGTTGCGTTTGTCTAAAAGTCCATCTCTTCCATCAAACCTCCGAATGAATGAACGCTTAATTCTACAATACAAAGACAAAAAGATTTTACTCAAGTACCGACATTACCGTAAAAGTAAAGAAAATTGTAATGCAAAGAGAAAAGCATCCATGCAAAAGACAACACAAATGCTCACAATGTTTTTGGCAGTAAAAATCAATACAAATATTATTAAACTTCTTTACTTTTCCTACCAAAACTTTCCATTAATTGTCACAAATCCTTGGCGCTACTGAAACAGTCACCTTCTCACTGGGCTGTTGGGTCTTTTGTATTTATGTTGAGCTTTCTTTACATTTTTCTGACCTGAGTCACTGTGCTTAAAAAAAAAATCACATATTCTTTATGTCTGTTTTAACTCTGAACCAAAATACCTGAGAAAAAAAAAGGTGTGAGAAGATCCAACCTCCAATGGAAAAGACGGATGTCACTCAAAAGTGAGTGGAAGACTCATAATGTCTTTATTTGCTGCTGAAAGCTCTGCCTGTCTGGTAGATCTGCAGGTATATTATCTTATGGTTCATATTTACCAGACTGAGGAGTCGCTGGGCAGTTCAGAGGGTTGCTTTACTTCCTTCAGGGAAACTTAAACTTCTTATCATCATGATTTTCTAGTTGCAAGAACCCAGCCTTGTCAGGTTTGCAAAAATCAGGCAGAAGACTTTAAATGATTAAACTGACAAACAAACAAACAAAACTTCTGTACTGAGTCATAAACAGCGGCCAGTCTGAACAATCGCTGCACTCTAAAGTGAGAACTCATGGCAGCTCTCTGTTTTGTATCTAATCAATAGATCTTGTGTTTTTCCATCTTTGGTCTTGTACGAATTTCAAAGCCACTATGTTTGCAAAAAACATAAAGAACGTGGAAAAAAAACGCTGGCAAACCAATCAGTATGCAGTGTTTGGCGTGGCAAGGTTAAACCAGCACCAGGATCCCTGCAAGAGCAAAACACATGATGAAATTACAAGCAATCCAATTTGGTTTTTGACAAGAATTGGCTTTGGTCCCTATTGACTTGTTCCAATAGTGCTAATGAATGCTAACAAGAGATCCCGGCGCCCGTGCGTCTGAACCCGGCGCTGGGAGTTGTGGAAGGCTCCTTAACGGGCCACGGCCCGGGAGCTCTGGTGTCGAGGAGAAGGCATGTGGAAATCAGAGACGGATCAATCCAGGCAAAGACAGAAGAGGAAGTCGCTGAGGACTGCTTCAAAAGAAGAGGATTAGGCGCACAGATTGAAGAGAACAAGCCGGATGGTCGATGGCAGAGGAGGAGACACACATGGACGGAGGGTGTCAAAGCAATGACCTCCAAACGCCGAGAGCAGGCAGGAAGGAGAAAGTGGCTGACGTGAGGAGGGAGAATGGACGAACTCCAACGAAGAGGGAGAGCAGGTTGGATTAGAGAGGCGAGCATCGGAGCGTTCGGATGTGGGGTTGGGAGCAGGGATGCATCCATGGAGAGATTGCTGGCAGAGGGTCGGTATCGGAGAGAAAGCCTTCAGAAGAGATGTTCAGGGAGCTGCAGAGAAATCCCTGCTTAGCAACTTAGCAAGAACAAGTGGGAGAAGCATGTAGTACTTCAAAGTGGAGGCTCATCTGGGAGGTTTGAGAGTGTGTATGCATGTGCTATAAGTCCGCACAGCTTCTGCTATTTTCAAAAAAAGAGCCCATCAAAGCATATTTCCTTTAAGGGTTTTTTTATACAGTGTTTTTTATTTTTGGCTGTCCCAGAAAACAAGACAAGAAATCGTGGTTGAAAAATTCAAGGTTCTGTTGAGCTGTGAGCAGGCTCACAGGCGGACACTGAGACAGTCACCACCACAGACGGCATCGCTGCGCTGCAGTGTGTCTGGTGCTACGAGCTCAGCCTACAAACAGCCCAGAGAAAAGGATCTGACGACAGCAGGACCGCATCAAAACAGCAGCTTGAACATTTCCAAGCAGGTAAAGTCCTGGAATACATCCACATCGTCCAGTTATTTCTATTGTGGGCTTTTCTCCTCCTCATAAATGTCTTGAGAACAGTGACTTGAATCTTTGTGGCGACAAAGATGCTCAGGAACCTTTATAAAGTGCTGTGTCTCCATGTAGATGTTTGAAGTGCTACTTTATTAAGTAAATACTTCTTGCGCACATGCAGATAGAAATAATAATGTAGATAGATGTAGAAACATGGAGCTAGACAATAATTGTTAAGTTTTCCTCTATTGTGTCATGACTCCCAGTCCCAATTCTGCTGGTCCTAGTCCTGGTCCTGGTCCTGGTCCTGGTCCAGATTCTCCTGGACTCGGTAGTTTTAGAGTTGACAGCCACTGTAATATCAATCCAACTCGTCTTCTGTCCATATGAATTGTTGTGTTGTGGCCGTTGCTAATGTCGATAGTTCATTATTCTCTTCATGCACATCAGATGGCCTCATGACACACAGAAACAACAGCTCCCACTAGTGGCCCGACAAGCTAACTACACTGTGGTGAACTGACATTTTGAGAACATTGCTGCGTAAATGCAAAACCTTTCTGACATGAAAACGCAAACACAATGTTTTTCCAATTCAAACGTCACATAAAAAGGGAGCAGCGATCCTCTTGCTGCTGCTCATAGTTTCTCTAAACAGTGACAGTTTGTTAACTGCAGTTCTGGAGGGAACCTACCCCTCAAACTCCCTATGCCCCACAGTCTCCAGACAAGCCAGTCAGCACTTTCTGGATTTTATCCCCGCCCTATCCAGCATTACTTCAGCTCCAGCTCTCATCCCCATCCACCCCTCTCATCCATTCATCCCAATCCTGCCGTACCCCCCTCCAGTACATCCTTTCCCCCCTGACCGCCCACTGCATCCATTCATCTTCATCCTCTATTCTTTCCCCGTACTCCCCTTGTTTCATCAATTCTGCCTCATCTGTTCCCTTTCCATATTTGTAATAAACTCTCCTGGCTCTTCCGCCCTGCTTCCATTTCAGACTGAAGCAAAACCAGCTGGCGCTGAACCCGGCAACCCAGGGCCGCCTTGCTCATCACCCTATTCCTCATGTCCTCTTTCAAATACAACTAATGGACCAACAGAATGGAATAGGATGAAACCATGATACTGAAATAACAGGACACAATCTTATAATGAGAGTTTCTGACTAAGGTCTGAATGTACAAAAACATTAAAAACATTTATTTTGAAGGCTTAAATGTTTGGCAGGCATGGCAGCGATGCAGTAATTTTCTTCTTCAGAAATGTGAATGCATAAGAGTCCACACATCACTGGGAAGTTTATATTCTGAGTCCTGCCTGGAAAACGACGAGGTTCGTGCAGCTATAACGTGAGGCTGTTACATATAGATGAACATTCATTGTGTGAATGCTGAAGGCATTCACACTATTACATTCCAAATCTTTATTTGTGTGAATGCCGTAAGGCATTCACACGTTTATTTTCCTGTTTCTTTATTATTATTCTGACTTCTTCCGCCGTTTTTCGACACGCTTCTCCTCCTTCAAATCTTGTCCGATTTGAACCATTCAGATATCAAATTGTGCAGCTTTTTAAGGACATTCTGGCAATGTTCTAACTTTTGAATATCTTTTAAACTTTTTGAAATATTTCAACTTTTGTGCAACTTTTTGCCCCATGTTAACGGATGGAGATTTTTTCAAATTTTGGAACCTTATAACTTCTTCAAATCTTAACCGATTTTAACCATTCAACTTTTAAAATATTCAACTTTTCAAACTCTTTCTTCAACCTTTTTAAACTTTTTCAACTTTGTTCAACTTTTTCAAATATTTCAACTTTTTAAAATTATTTTTAACATTGAAGTCAATGGGAAAACCCTTCAACGGACCTTTGAACTCCTTCAACTTTGACCCCTTACAACTTTGTCATACTTTGACATAGACACTTCATTTTACTTGCAAAATGTAGGCATTTTTGTCCTCTATTTAGGTATGTTATCTCATGTCCACATCTTTTACCAAATTCAAACTGTGAGCCTTCAAGTATGGAGAGCATTTCAGCCGTTTTTGGAGTTTACAATGGGTGTGTATTGGAAAAGCTAGAGTGGGAGAAAGGAATTTAGAGTGCGGGAGGCTCTGGATTTAAACCAAAAAAATAATTCTTTTCTCGTCCCCCTGGCCACATTTCTAGCTCAATCTACACAATTACCTCTCTAAACGTAGCCACTTTTCTTGTGACCCGTACAATTGAGTCACTTGGTCTCTATCTCAAACGGTTCTCTCTCCAGCTGCATTTCTGTGAGGAGAGCGCAGGATTTTCTCCCATCTGCTCCAATGCATTTTGGAGAGAGATTTTCTCACTCAAATCCAAAACTTCTCTCATGTTCGCAACATCACGGTGGCTGAATGGATGATCCTACAGACATGATTCCTGCACCATTAAATTCATGAAAGACTTCTGAATCTGATTGTGAACAAATCTTTTTCAATGTCACCTCTGGGTCCTCGAGGAATGACATTTTCTCAACCATGCGCACTCCATAAGAACTGCTGGTTCACTGTCATGGCTGCTGTGCAGCTGGTCTCCATAGCAACAGACACACCTGTTGTGCTGGCTGCTGCTTGATGAGTCTGGACTTTTCCATTCAGACTGGAGCTCTGTTGATCCTCTGTTACTCTGACACTGACTCTGCTGTTTCTTCAACTTTCTTAAAGTTTTTCCAACTTTTTGCAACATTTTCAAACTTTTTCAACCTTTTCCAACTTTTTGCAACGTTTTCAAACTTTTTCAACCTTTTTCAACTTTTTGCAGCATTTTTCAACTTTTTCAACGATTTTCAACTTTTTGCAGCGTTTTCAAACTTTTTCAACTTTTTTCAAGTTTTTGCAGCGTTTTTCAACTTTTTCAACGATTTTCAACTTTTTGCAGCGTTTTCAAACTTTTTCAACTTTTTTCAAGTTTTTGCAGCGTTTTTCAACTTTTTCAACTTTTTTCAAGTTTTTGCAGCGTTTTCAACCTTTCTCAACTTTTCTCAACTTTTTACAGTGTTTTCCAACTTTTTCAACGATTTTCAACTTTTTGCAGCGTTTTCAAACTTTTTCAACTTTTTTCAAGTTTTTGCAGCGTTTTTCAACTTTTTCAACGATTTTTAAATTTTTGCAGCGTTTTCAAAGTTTTTCAACTTTTTTCAAGTTTTTGCAGCGTTTTTCAACTTTTTCAACGATTTTCAACTTTTTGCAGTGTTTTCAAACTTTTTCAACTTTTTTCAAGTTTTTGCAGCGTTTTTGAACTTTTTCAACGATTTTCAACTTTTTGCAGCGTTTTCAACCTTTCTCAACTTTTCTCAACTTTTTACAGTGTTTTCCAACTGTTTCAACCTTTTTCAACCTTTTTCAACTTTTTGCAGCGTTTTCAAACTTTTTCAACTTTTTTCAAGTTTTTACAGTGTTTTCCAACTGTTTCAACCTTTTTCAACCTTTTTCAACTTTTTAGAGTGTTTTCAACCTTTTTTCAAACTTTTTCAACTTTTTGCAGTACTTTAAAACTTTTTCAACCTTTTTCAACTTTTTGCAGTCTTTTCAACCTTTTTCAACTTTCTGCAGCGTTTTCACCTTTTTCAAGGTTTTTTTTAACTTTTTGCAGTGTTTTCAACAGTTTTCAACCTTTATCAACCTTTTTCAACTCTTTGCAGTGTTTTCAAGCTTTGTCAAAATTTGTCAACTTCCTTTTCAACCTTTCTTCTTGAACTTCTTCTGCATTACAGTTTAGCATTTTCAGCTCAGCATTCACACTTGCAGTTTCTTCAGGAACTGCAAATTTTTCTAGTTATTATTATTCTGACTTCTTCCGCCGTTTTTTGACACGCTTCTACTCCTTCAAATCTTGTCCGATTTGAACCATTCATATATCAAATTGTGCAGCTTTTTAAGGACATTCTGGCAATGTTCTAACTTTTTAATATCTTTTCAACTTTTTGAAATATTTCAACTTTTGTGCAAATTTCTGCCCCATGTTAACGGATGGAGATTTTTTCA
>NC_043746.1:3650455-3665455 GCF_902148845.1 Salarias fasciatus | reverse complement strand
GTCCAGTGGCTGGTTCCCAGCTGTTAGCATCGTAGTTAGCTTAGCTCAATTGCTGGAAGTCAATAGGAAACAGAGACGGACTGATGAAAGTGGACAAAATACTCCTTCCAGTGGTCCAGGGGACGGCGTATTAGCACGAGAAGTAAATCCGAATGGTTATAAAACATTTTAAAAGACGTGTTTTCTATTCAATCCATTAAAATAGCGTGTTGATACACAAAGATCTGCTCAAGCATAGTGCGCCGCGGAAGGATATATGGGCACACAGCGGCTGAGTCTATGGCTTCTACTGCTGTGCTCCGGTATATCCTTCCGCGGAACACTGCGCATGCGCAGGTCTGTGTGTATCAAAACATTATTTTAACGGATTGAAAAGAAAACACATCTTTTAAAATGTTTTATAATCATTCGGATTTACTTCACGTGCTAATACGCCTCCCCTGGACCACTGGAAGGAGGATTTTGTCCACTTTCGTCAGTCCGGCTCTGTCTCCTCTTCACCTTCAGCAATTGAGCTAAGCTAACTACGATGCTAACAGCTGGAATCCAGCCACTGGACGCAGAGACACAAAAAAGGTATTTATGAGCTTATCTCACTTTGTCAATGATAGGGAAAGGACGTGGATCAAAAATCTTTGGAGTATTCCTTTAAGTCTTTCAACAGTTTAGTCGTTTTTAACTGAGACATTTTACTTACTGAGACATTTTGTAGTTGTGCTTTAGGGCACTTTGGCACTTTGGCAGTTACTAATCTACTTACTTCATTTTAGCCGTTTTAACTCTTTTAACTTCATCCATTTTTTAGCCATTTTTGCTCTTTTATTTGACTTTATTCAGTATTGTACCCTCATTAGCTAATCACGACTTTCTTTGAAAGTTTGTCAGTTGTTCAACAATAAGGTGAATAAATATAACTAAACATAGGGTGGTGAGAGAGCTTCAGGGAGCCGTTACAGAAGAACTGAAGCGCTGCAGAGCCACGGGTCTGAGAGAAATCACAAACGACAGACTTCAGTGATTTGCTTCTGAATGCATTTAGCGCTCACTTGTCTTACTGAAGCTTTGAAGCTACGATCAGCAGTAGGACTGCGTTCGCTCTGTGAAGCCTAATAGCAGAACCGATGGCTCTCAGATGCTCATAGCAGATTCCTCACTGGGTCCTGTGTTTCCGTCTTAACATCGGCCCATTGGCTGGAGTCCAGTCACAGACCCTGAAGGTTTGAGAGCATTTTCATGTTTTAAGACAGACCTGTTGGATCTCGCCTTCCCCTCCAGGTGCAGGTCTGGGACACAGCCGGCCAGGAGCGATTCCGCAAATCCATGGTGGAACATTATTATCGCAATGTCCACGCAGTGGTCTTTGTGTACGACGTGACCAAGATGACTTCCTTTCGCAACCTACAGACGTGGATCGAGGTTGGTAACACACTTTAAAGAAGCTCATTGGAGCTGATTTTCTAGATTGTTATGGAAAATGAATAAATAAGTTCTTATTGCAACTGTTTTTTTGTTTTTTTTTTATATTATGACTGACCAACTGAATGAAAGAACCCACTAACCCCGGAACTTGGACTTAATCCACTTGACTCATCCAAAGAAAGCCATAAGGCTATAAATATGAAAAATCATTGAGCTTGTAATGCGCTTTCACCAAGGAAGTCATTTGCCAGAAGGGAAATACCCCATATGTCGGGTCTAACCGCCTCTGATCCACACATCCCCTCTCCTGCTGAAGTCTTTTTATCGCAGGGAGATACAAATCTGTAGACAAGGGACCCAAATGCATGGCTCAAGACAAGAAAGCAGCAGAAACAAAGCTTAGTAATCAGTACACCAGCGGTCATTCAGCCACGCAGACATACAAAGGGACGATGAAAACATCACAGTCAGGGTTCAAACAATGTCTGGAAAAAAAAATGCAAAACTAGAGAAGGCCGACACGAAGGATTTGACTCGCTGCAGAGACGCAAGACGAAGCAACGCGATCTGGAACAGGTCGGATACATCAGGACAAGGACAAACGGGAGTCCTTCAGACCGAGCAAAGGCAAAGCCGGCACCAGAGGAGGATCAGTACACACCCAGCCACATAGAGACTGACAGTCTGAAACTTCCTGGAGTCACGATATAAAAGCATCACACGACAAGAATTCAGAACTACTATGGGTGTAATGAAATGGTCAACTCACGAAACGATACGAAATACGAAACAGGCCTCACGATACGAAATACTCACGATACGAAACAAAGATTAAAGAAAATCCCCAACAGTAGGAATCTATAAGCAAAAATCTAATTTTCTTTATTTTATTCTTTATGCAGACATACAAAAAATAATGCTGCATCAATACAAAATAAATTATCTTTGAAAAAATACAAAAACTGTGCAAATACAAACATAAAATCCCAATTAAAATGAGCTTTATTGCTATAACAAATAGGATAACTACAGCATAACTACATTCTTGCTGCCTGTCTTCAGTTCAAAACAAAATGCTTTTTGAAAAAGGAAAAATTGTAGCGTTTATCCTTGTCGTGTTTATCCTGGTAGTTGTACTCCTCGCAGTATACGACGAACTGTAGCGGCATATTTTGCACACAGTTCTTGTTTTATCCGCAGTCTTCTCACCGTCCTCTTGTCGTTCACATGGGAAGCCAGAATAGATCCACACGACCCATTTATTTGACGAAGGCGCGATAGCCTAGCAGCTAATTCAACTTCGTCTTCTTCCATATTGAAACGAGTGTTTTTCTACGGTAGGCGAGGAGGGTCAAAAATCATCATCCTCAGTGGTGCGCGACGTCCTTTCGCGTTTTTTATTTCGTGCAATTATTTCGTGCGTCTTTGAATTTCATTTCGTCATTTTCTATTTCGCGAAATTTTGTGCCACAAAATTTTGTTACACCCCTAAGAACTACCGATCAAGAGATTTCCACTTACAGGAAAACCAGAGTTCCTGGAGAAAACACAGGCAAACATACACACACACACAGGGAGAACATGCAGACTCCACATGGATAGGTGTCAGTACGAACCGCCACACTATCGTGTAAACCAGATGTGAGTCTACATCACTGCCGTCAAACCAGACGTTCCAGAGCGGGTGTCAGTAAATCCCTGACAGATGTTTGTCTCTCTGTTGAAAGCATCGACTCCTCCGGTTTCACAAAGAGCCCGTCGGCTCTAATTGACTGAGAAATGTGTTTCCAAGCTGTGTGAAATCCACAAGCAATGGCATGCCAGCTTCCATTAGCGCGAAAATCTCATTTTACAGGAGCTGACATTAAATAGAGACGTCATAGTCCTCATGGTGGATGGCTGACATCTTTTAGAAATTCCTTTAGAATGAAGAAGTCTCGTCTGAAGCTCTACATGTTCTGTTGCAGGAGTGCAATGGCCATCGAGTGTCGGCATCAGTGCCCCGAGTCCTGGTCGGAAACAAGTGTGACCTGGTGGACCAAATACAGGTCGGTGTCCGCCGTCAGACACGGCGGGACGGTTTGTGAGTCCTAAACGATCGTGCTTCCCCAGGTTCCGTCCAACATGGCGCTGAAGTTCGCCGACTCCCACAACATGCTGCTGTTCGAGACGTCGGCCAAGGACCCGCGGGAGAGCCAGAACGTGGACTCCATCTTCATGTCCCTGGCCTGCCGGCTGAAGGCCCAGAAGTCCCTGCTGTACCGGGACGTAGAGAGGGAGGACGGCAGGGTGCGGCTCACGCAAGAGACCGAGACAAAGAGCAACTGTCCCTGCTGAGGGGACGGAGGAGGGGGAGGGGAGGAGGGGAGCTGTGCATGATGGGAAGGAGTGCAGAGAGACGATGGAGGACGGAGGAGGATCGGGGAGCTGGCGCTCACACTGCAGGAAGTGTCTCCTCAAGAAGCAGAGGAGGACTTCGACGAGAGACGAGTGCTTCTGCAGGAAGAGTCATCGGTCATCTCGCTCTGGAGGAAGACCTCAAGGAGAGGAAACTGAAAAAGAGGGAATTTATTAACAATTCAAGCGTGTGATGAAGTTGCCTTTTAGACTGCAATATACTTAAAAGAATCATCCACTCATTTGAGCTTAAACACAATCTGAATAAATATCCTTTCTGGCCTGGCTTGGTAACACTGTCCAGCCTTGTTCTGACAGAAAGCAGCGGTCCCCATCCTTTTCCCACTGCCTTAAAACGCCGCCTCCGTCTTAGCTTCAACGACCCACCGGGGCCTGAGTAGCATATCCGAGTCTTTGAACTGCCTGGTTGACCTTATTCACTTAACCACTCCTGGGCGGACCGTTCCAGGGACTGGATGAGACCTGTTTTTGTTTCAGTCTCTCACGAGAAGCAGAATAACCTCGGTGTCATGGTGACTCCGCAAATCCACGGAAACCCTGAGCAGACACTTGGAATTGAATAAAGATGAGACAGAGATGAGAGCTGAATGCGAAGAGGGGCTTAAAAACCTTTTCCTCTGTTTTAACACACATGTTGAAACGTTGCAGCCGGAGAGGCAGGTGGTGAATATAACAGGATGTTTTAGGTCAGATCCTCGGCCTTCCAGCTCTTGGACAGGCAGATGTCATCTTGTCCTGGTCTCCTTGACATGTCTGCCCCCGGCTGAATGGCATTGAGGCTGGTGTTAAATTACACCCACCCGATGCCTCTTTTCAAACATAAAAAGCCAGTATATGATAAATACCGTAATTATGCATTTGAACTGTGTGCATGGTAGCTTCCCTGTAAACAACCTTGACAAGCAGGGTTCCTGGAGCTGCAGCATCAGACATGGTGTCACCTATTGATTTAGAAGCTGCAAGATCCACTTACCACAAGGCTCCCCTTTCTTCTCTCACTCCCTCGCGTAAACATACCTTCTCTGTGTTTCTCCCGTGGCAGAGTTGCTTGGCTGGCTTTCCCTGTACGAACGTTGAAACCCCCCTCTCTCAGCCTTACGCGACTCCAAAATGGCGCCCATTCACCTCATCGATTTCTCAAGGAGAAGAGGCCCTCCGTCGGCTGCCTTAGACCATGAGCTGTCTGTATCAGCATCACTGCCTCCGTGGTGAAAGCATAGGCGAGAGTACTGTGACCCTGTACATGTATAGACCTATGAATATACTTCAATCAGCCATAACATTATGACCAGTTGAAGATGATGTGGAGAACACGGATCATCTCTTCGTTTTAGCTACACTTTGTCAGCAGCGGTGGCGTGTTAGAAGCAGAACAATGGATTAAAGTGAGTTTGATATGTGTAGGATAGATGAGTGGATCAGAGCATCACCAGAACTGGAGGTCATGTGGTTTGTTCCTGGTGTGCAGTGATCAAGGGTCCAAGGAGAGGATATTGATAAACCAGAAACAGGGTCACGGGCGGCCAAGACTCACTAATGCAGATGCTTCTGCCGAGGATCCAACTCAGAACGTCCAGGACTTACAGGATCCAATGAAAACTTAATCCAAATAATGTGGACTCGATGGGTCAGGGCCATTTTTGCACCGAAATGGGAAACAACGATGTAAGGTCTTAATGTTTTGATTGATCTTTGTACATAAAGATAGTAGACAGTCCTGTGTGGTGCCGTCCCGCCTGGCCTGGACCTGGAGTATGACTGAACCGTATGCCCGTCTTTAAGAAACGTCCAGGTTTACCCAAAGTTCTTGGTAATAGAGGCTGCATGAAATACTAGATAGTCATATGCATTATTTACTGTGTGGAGAGAGTCAATCTGCCGTTTCACCGAGGCGGCTCCCAGCTGGGCTGCGAGAGGAAGAATACGCTGCGCATAACTCAGCGTCGAGGCTGGAAGCCTTTGTGTAATAAGGCATCAATCCAGCATCCCGGCTGCGGCGCTGTCACTTTGATAGAGCGGCACACTTAACCACGTTTTATCACTGCAGCCCCCTTTTGAGCCGCACTATTAATATATCTGGACACCATATGTGAAAGAATAAAAAAAATCGGATGAGCAAGTACATAAGAGGGGCTGACTGTCCGAATGTCTGATTACCTGAGTTCAAACTCTGGACAAACCCAGAGAGCCGTCTGAGGCGTTCATATCTGTTTGTGATCCGTCTTCTTAGCAGGAGTGTAGCTCTGCGAAGGCAAGAATCGGCCTGCTGTTCGACCTGAGTCGACTTACTGTACAATAGCAGGAAGATCTGTGGTCATTTCAACTGTGGAGGCAAATCTGGGATTCAAGAGATTTCTTTAAGTCCTGAAAATTTACAAACTCAACGTCTGAGTTCAAGTGGAGCTTGATAAGAAAACACAAAAACTGGGAAGCGCAACCTGTGATCAACCTTCAAACTTGACTTGTAATTTTAATTTATAATTAGTATTTAGAAATTTGTTCATCGACGGTTTGGTTGATCACACACAGAGCTCCACCATAATGTTGATAATATGATGCACTGGAAAGGTAGAAACTGTTTTTTCTGAGGCGGTGAAGTCTTTCTGAGTTGGAACACAGCACTTCTCAACACGTTGTGAACACATTCCCATGAAAAATCTAACATTTTCAGCTTCAATATTTCCCATAAAGCTCTCCGCCTGTCTTTCTAATCATTTCACATCACTACTGTGCAGTTCACACAGGTTTACAGCTGACGTTTCCTTTTATCTGTACGTTTTCTAACTCCTCGTGTTTTTTTTGCTCTTTTTTGCTGTTGTTGTTGTTGTTGTTTTTTTATATAATCTGTTTGCTGTTAAAATGATGCCTTGATATTTTGAAATTTAGTCGACAAGTTTTCTGTGCAAAAAGTCCAAGTGTGAAATTAATAAACATGACATTCACTCGGCTGAATTCGCCCTTGCGGATGTCGTGAGTCATTTAGTGTAACATCACTTCACTTGTAGGGCTGGGAGCAGTGGGTGGATTCAAGGGCTCGATGTCACTTTGGCATTTGGATGGGAAAATGGGGAATTGGACCAACAACCTCAAAATCAAGAGAAGACCATTCTATCAAGCAAGCCGCTGCCATCCAATCAGATTCCAAGAATACTTACCGAAAAGGCAATCAAAAATATAAATGATGATTTACTGTAGGTGTGATTGAAGTACAGGAGACGAGATAAATGAGTGCATGAATGCTATTGGTCGCCTTCCTGCGAACGCAGACCTTCAAAAAGAATAAACTTAAAGCATTTCTATTATTTTTTTACATGATGTTATGTTTTATTGTAATTTTAAATGGTTGATCATAGAGTTTATTATAGTTTAAGGGACTGTATGTGGTGTTTCATGTGGATTCTAGTTGTTACAGTCACATAAAGACTTCTGCTAAACCGTCTCCTGAAGCTCCACTCGACTCCTCGTGCCGTATCATTCTTTACTTCTACTCTTCCAACACCTCCTCATGAGTCCGACTGCCTCCCGAACATCGGCATTATCGCGATGTGTTTTTATGAGCCATCTGTTTTGATGGTTCTCTCTGATTCCTCGCCGTTAGCTTCTCTCCCACGCACAGGAACTTCAAATTTCAGGTCTGGTTTTCCGTTCTCTCCATCTCTGCCCCGTATCGTATTTCACCCTCCATGTGTCACCCTGTTTCTGCTGCCCTGTCGTTCTATTTCTGTCTTTATGTCGCTCTAGTTTATCCCTTTAAGTCCCTCCATACCCGTCTCAGATTTCACCCTCAGTGCCTCTGTGTGTTTCTGCAATCCCCTAATACTTTCAATTTCTCTCCCCCTCGCTGCATCACTCCGCTCTCTGGCTGCCTCCATCCTTCCCGTCTCTCTCTGTCAATTTGGGACTTGTGGTTTTTGGCAAAAAAACATGATTCTCAAGCAGATCGAGTGTCCATCAATGAATTCAACAGATGACTTTTGCTGAACTTGGGGGTAATTGGAGCTTTGAAGCCGTAAAACACAAGACATTTATTTGGATTCTTGATACCGACGGTCTATCAATCAAAGGACGTTTATTAATGTAAACTGATGTGTTGAATTCTATGTCTCTTCAGTCCTGCTTCATCCAACTTGTCCATTGCTGGGCAGACGTGAAATTTGGGATAGTAATTGATCTTATCTATTCACATGTTTTAGGACTGTGCAAGACAATCTGAGAATGCAATCCCTGCAGAAAGGCCCCAAACCCAATCCAGACAGGAATCCCTGGACATTTTCATTATGAGGCGAAAGAGCTAACCACAAGGTTCGGGAGGCCACATGCGACCCGACCAATTACAATGACTGATAAACACCAGCAACGCAAATGTTTTGACTTAAGTGATTTCTGCAGCATTTAGCATGCATACTTGAGCTAATTCTTCCTCACGCAGTGGCACTGATGCTGAAGCTAGTTAGCAAGCTTTAGCTGTCCTACCTGATCCATCAACCGGGAGCATTACTGCCACCTGCTGGTCAGTTCTGGCTCTCAGCGTTGAGTTGTGTCTGCTACTCCCTGCAGAAACAATGTGATCTTTAGGATTTAGCTCCCTCTTTAATAGTTTAATTATACTTTGTGAGGGCATCCTGTGGTCCAGAATAAAAGCTCTTCCGGGGTGAATTAGGTCCATGGGCCACATGTTTGACACCCTGACCTAAATATACAACAGGAAGTATGATCAGACAATAAAACTGGGAGGTTTTGAGGTCAAGCTACTTTAGTTAAAACTGTTTTTAAGAAACATCAGAAACAAACAACAAGAGAGGGAGGAGACAGAATAAAAACAGCCTTGTTTCTCTTTCTCTGTTGGGGTAGCATGTTTCCCTTGGATCTGGCTTCTTCCACCTACAACCCATGAAAATGTTTATTAGGCCGCTCGTTGACTCAAATGTGGGCGGCTGCATGTCTACACAGCTGTCACATGGCTGAATACACGAGAGGCGATCAGATTGGTATCGTCAGAGGATTGGAGGAGGCGGTGTAACCCTGTTTATGATCTGATCAAAGTCCGTGTCAACAGGACAATCTGATCCCTCATTTGGAAATGACTCAATCAGAAGTGATCATGTGATTGTAGTTACTGTGTTAGTCATGTGATGCCTTGTCAAACCTCGTCTGGACACAGCAGGTCCAGGCGTCAGATCTACAGATGATGAAATCAGCTTTGATTGATTAAAAACGTATGAAAGTCCAATCTCGATTATTATGGAAACAACAAGGAATGTGAGTTTTTTAATCATGATCTCATCTATCTTCAGTCCACCATCATCTGATACTGACTCTGTCAGGACATCATTTGAACTTCTACCAGTGCATTAATGGGGCTTTTTACTCCAAGCACTTGAGCTAAACTCCTACAGCGAAAAATGAAAGAAAACAACAAAAATTCAACAATGGAGAGAAGAAAAGGCCACAGATGGTGTTAATCAGGCTCCATTTCTATAATTTTTTCAAAAAAAAAAAAAATTAGAAAACTGTAGTTGAGTTTAGGGTGGGACAGCAATGCTTGGGGTCACTGAACATGCAACTTTTTGAATAAGGCTTCCTCCGTGGAACTTTTTGAAAACGTGTGTGAATGGCAAAAATGCAACTTTTCTGAAACGCTGATGTTACATGTGCAAAATTAATCCATCAAAAGAACAAAAGAGGAGTACCGTGCACAGAATATGGCTTAGAAGCAATGGACAAAATGGAAGCAGTACAAAATTAGAGCTGAATGCGTCATATAGTCCAAAATACAATATAGAAGCTGTATTTAATTTGCTTGTAATGATGCAGGGTGGTGGAATGGGTCATCTAAATTTAGAGTGGTACCAAAATTAGGTTCTTCAAGAAAAATATTGTGTATTACCGGTCGATTCTTACACCATTATCGCTGAAGGAACACTCAGTAATTCCCGCCATTCACTCTTGTTGTGTTTTTTCCAGGATTCTGATTGGTTAACATGGCTTTATGCTTCTCATTACACTGCAGTCTATATATGTCCATGCTCATACTAGCTCTTAATTAGGTTTTCATGCAGGTTTGTAGAATTTTTTTTAAACATTCTGGTGTGAATAATGTTATTTTAGAAAAGGAGGAGGGGCAAATGTCTGTTTTCGTAAATACTCAGATGTGTGGAAGCGTAGCCTCAATGGTCACTGCTTCCTAGATATATGATGGATACATATGGAAGAGACGGGTTAATAAAGCATTATTAACTTAATAATTGCAACATGATCAAATGTTGTATGTTTATTTATAATCATGCAGCATGGTGGGAGATGTCAGTGGGTTCAAGAAGCAAATTAAAGCTGATGATCGGTGCAGGTGTAATCACTGTTTGCAGATGACACTCTATTTATCATGTAAATTCCTGATGTAAACACATTTATTTCACAGAGTGAGTTTGCATGTTCTTCTGAGGGTTCCCTGGCTGCAGGAGGCTGCTGGGTGTTGCTGTGTGTTACCCGTGGAGAGCAGCAATAGGCTGTGCGGACACCGTGGAGTGGAGTCGAGGAAGAAAAGCGGAGAGGTCACATGGAGAGATGCAGCCAGCAGGAGCTGCTCCGCCGCTAATCACAGCCGTAGCCAGCTAGCCGCCACACGCTAACCGGGCTAGCCGCGCGTCTCGCTCCACATTCGGCCACTCGGACCGTGTTTCAGGGGAAAAAAACCCACCAAGGGGAGTCGGTATCACGGGCACTCGCAGCTCTCCGGGCCGCCTCCCGCACCCCTCCCCGGCTGGATATCCGTGCTACCCAGCGATAGCTCACCGTGCCTCGGCTAGCGGCGGGCTAGCCAGCGAGCTAGCTGGCTGCTAACGTCGCTGACGGCGCTGAGCCGCGGTAACGTGCGTCATGGAGGACCTGGTGGTGGAGGTGCGGGGCACCAGCGGGGCTTTTTACAAGGTGGGTGTTTTCACTGTGTCTCTTATCCGCCCGGGCGAAGCCGTGTCGGCGGGCTGAGCTCGGAGGTGTGAGCGGGCCTCGGTGCCTCCAGCCCAGCCTCCACCGGGACGTGCTGGCGGAGAAGCCCGTAAACAAAGCTAACGCTGCAGGACGGAGTCGCCACTCACACAGACACACACGTTAAAAAGAAAGAACATAAAAAAAGCACGTTTTCCCTCTGATTTCCGCCTCGTTCGACGTGCTGGCGGTGTGTCTCCTTCAGTGTGGAGTGACGGCTCTCTCAGATGAATGAGTTGATGTGGGGTCGCCTCATTGAGGAGACCTGCTCCTGCTCCAGCACTCATTCTGCACAAACATGCCATTTTTAAGACGGTTTAATCAACAAGTAGCACCATCAGGGTGCAGCATGACCTATATTTATCAGTGGGCTGTCAGGCTATACCGTGGTCAGTAACATGAGCCGAACAGTGGGAGAAGAAGACCTAAATACCAGCCACCACTCCGGACTGATGCCTACATATTGGCGAGTATGTGTTACTAATACATGGAGGGCAGTTAGAGCCCAGCCGCACACTGAATCACCAGGAAACGCTGCATTTACAGCTGTATTGGATCATTACTCTTTTTCAAAACACCCTTATTAACTAGGGAGTCAAGGAAATTACTGTAACCTTCACTGATCTTCAGTATAGATCAGGGGTGTCACTCGTTTTAGCTCAGGGGCCTCATGCATAGTGACAAAGTCACATTTAATCTACAACTTTAAAGTTTTTCTTAGTTCTTGTGTCGAGTATATGTAATAAAAATAACATACAGCCAATTTTAACAACGCCCTCTGATGCAGAATACAGTGAAATCCCAAAATTTCTAATGTAGCTGCTGGATTGTGCATGATTTTACAAGCTCACAGCGTGGTTTTGAGAATAGTTTATTCATGTTAAGGTAGCTAGCTTTTACGGCAGCATCGCCAACATCTCAGCTCGGGTCTCACTGTTGTATTGTGTCCACTCCTCTCAAGAAATTGGCTGAAAGTAAAGTGAGTATTTGAAATGTTTGCCATTTGCTTTGTTTGGCTGGTTTTAGCCCAAGGGCCTTATATTTGACACCCCTGCCATCTCGTCTTCACACCACTCTTAATAACTCGACGTACCAATAAGATCGTCATTAAATGCCAGTTGTGTAGTTTGTATAATGGACAGTTACCTTAAACTCCATTTATACTGTTTAATGCAACATGATATATCACACATGTACCAAAAGTACCAAAACAAGACTTATGGATTTGTGAAAAATTATGTTTCCGTGCACTGTCCATTCATGTCTGGCCAATCCCATGGGGCATTGATGTTTGACTTTGTGATTTGGATTAAGGATGCTAAAATCTAGCAAAAAATGAGTGAAAACTTCAAATCTGTAAACCTTGATTGTAAGTGATTGAATTCTGGTCTAGAAGACAGAGGGCACTGTTATTCCGGAAGACAAAGGTGTTTATTTATTTATTGCAAGGCTTGACAGCATCATTCCGTGTTTAATTAATATCCTGGATATTATTGGATAAACGTGTGATAAGGATTGCAGCGTATTTCCATTCACATGGCCGTTGTGTGAAGATGATTACTGAGACAATGACGATGTCTTTGTCCTACTCAAAATAACATGAATAGCATTACGTCTGTTGGACAGCCTTGGATGGAATAGAAATGATTATTTCTTCTTTAAAAAACTCACAAAGTTGGAAAAAAATATTTTGTTGATCTCAGTTGAACTACTGCTGCACTATATTAGATCAATAAGTATAACCATCTTCTTGCAATGTATTGTAATATTTTGCCAGTGCAGTGGTCAGAATTATTGCAGGAATAGATGCAGAGGTTGGAGACCTGCAGAGTCTGAGTGAGCAGAACCATGTGGGAAGTCAGAGTGTGGTGAAGGCAGTCACACCACAGACGTCATGTTAATCACCACCCAGAGTCACAGGACTCCCTAAAAACTGGAAGGATATTGGATTCTGCCTCAGACGTCTGAGAGTTCCTGCTGTGTTTAAGACGTTTGGTACAGACGAACTGAGAATGGATTGGCGACGGGCAGTTTGCATATCAGCACTGTGTTTCAGACGCCACAGCGCCCGATCTGTGCAGCGTTAGAGATCATTTAAAACCAGAAGTGACCACTGGTAGTTTTACCACCACTTAGTGGGTTTATGTAAATATACATGTCAAATCCTCCAGACAAAATCTCCAGGACGTCACCAGAAAGAAAACTTCAGATGACTCGTATCAAGTTTAGAAACGTCTGTGCTAACAAAGTTCAACTCATAAGATCAGGAATAATCCCCTTCAGCCCAAGTTTAAATGCTACCAGGGACATTAATGCCTGTTTTTTCAGTTTTTAGCTGGTTTCCTGACATTAGGAAAACACACAGTAATTTGGTGTTTTGAGAGATTTTAACAAGAAACCTGCTGCTGGGATTTAAACTCTGGCCAGTCCAGGAGTCAACAGGTAATGGTAGATGTGTAACTCAGACAGCGGCCCAGTGAGCATCACTCAGAACTCAGGAGTGTTCAAATAACAGACTTTAACTGCTGGGAAACGTCTCTGGAAGCTTCCCACCGTCCCGAAACTCTCCCCTTTGTCACTGAGGTTTCCGTTGTTGTTTCAAACTCATAATTTATTCCCCTTTTGTCATCAGTGAGCTCTGTGACAAACGACTTCCTCATAATTTAACTTTGAAAGTTATTAAATGTAATGAGCGCATTAATCTGCCGAGTGACGGTAATCGCAGAAACATTCCGTCTTTCTTCTGAGCCGCTGTAAATCTCTGAAACAAACTGCTTCTCTTGTTCTTCTCAGCAGAGTTTAAAACATCTGTTCCCGGTTTTGGGGATTTAAACTGAACTTTGCGCTTCTTTCTTGAAGTTGACACGCTTGCAGGGATTTTTCTTGGGATGGCGGAAACCATCCCGTTACTTTATTTTCGTTGCTTCATTTCATCCGTCACTGAGCGTTAGCGCGCTAAGCTAATGCCGCCCGCAGGCTGCGTCGCCGTCTCTTCCTCGGAGGCAGCGCTTGTCCTACTTGCGATGTTTGACACACATGGATGCAGACTGAGAGAAAGAGGGAGACGAAGCCAAGTCTGACCCCGGGACGCAGTATTAACCTCCCAGAAACAGCATCCAGGTGTTAATGGGTTCTTGTTCTTGGTCTCAGGCCTTCGTGAAGGATGTTCAGGAGGGATCAGTCACTGTGGCGTTCGAAAACAAGTGAGTAACGAACGTACACGCCTGATGCGATATGTCGTCTGTGGGCAATACAAAAAAAAAATACCCCAAACCCCGTGTGTGTGTTCCAGCTGGCAGCCGGAGCGGCAGATCCCCTTCCAGGATGTGCGCTTTCCTCCTCCGACCGGCTTCTGCAAGGAGATAAACGAGAGCGACGAAGTAGAGGTGGGACCGCGCCCGGCCTCTCCACGGCAGCTTCACCCAGAAAGCACACCCGCTCACGTCAACCTGTCCGCTTGTCTTCCAGGTGTACTCCAGGGCCAACGACAAGGAGCCGTGTGGATGGTGGCTGGCCAAGGTTCGCATGGTGAAAGGAGAGGTGAGGCTCGCGCCGCGGCGTCGGGAGGAGCCAACGCTCGGCTCAGACCTTCAGCTCCAAACCATTCGGTCCAGACCGTCGGCTCTGGACCTTCAGCCGATGTCTGACGGAGGGCTTTCAGCCTTTGAATCTCTGCTGCTGTGTCTTTAGTCTTTCTAAAGGCAGCCAGCTCTCCTAGCTCCAGCCTGACGTGTGTGTGTGTGTGTCTGTGTGTGTGTGTGTGTGTGTGTGTGTGTGTGTGTGTGTGTGTGTGTGTGTGTGTGTGTGTGTTTTCTCCCAGTTTTACGTCATAGAGTACGCTGCGTGTGACGCGACGTTAAACGAGATCGTGACTCTGGAGCGGTTACGGCCGGTCAACCCAAACAAACCAGCCACTAAAACCACCTTCGTCAAGATCAGACTGGACGTACCCGAAGACCTACGGCAGATGTGAGCTCCACACACACACACACACACACACACACACACACACACACAAATATATCACTTTACCTGTGTTTGGAGGGCTTGTACTGACCTTACAGTCAAAGAGTTGTTTTGAGCGTGTGAAGGAAGCCGCCGGCCCTCAGTAACCGTCTGGATCCACAAGGCTGTTTGTAATCTACAATTAATGTCAGTGTCCTCAGTTACAAACATTAA
>NC_043746.1:3635455-3645455 GCF_902148845.1 Salarias fasciatus | reverse complement strand
CACCTCAGAACCTGCACTCCGCCTCCCGTCCGGCGCCACACCCTCAGGTCGGTCTTCAGTTTTTGGGAGCTAGTTTGTAATTTGACACCAGCTTCATGCCTTTTCGGCTTCCGTTTCATGCTATGAGTTAAAACTATGGTATCATCTGCAGAGAGTAGACTCCCTTTAACTCCAGATTGGATTCACCGGGTCGGAGCTTCAGCCGCCCGGCGCCGCTCGGCGCCGCTCGGCCTCCAGAGCCGAAGCACCCGGCGAGAAGGCGTGGAATGCTCAGAGAAACCTCCCCAACGTTTAGAGAGACACGTGCCTTCCAGTGTGGTCAGCGTCACGACCCAGACCTGTAAACCAGGGCCGACCAGCCGCCATGACGGCGGCGCGGCTCATCTATGAAATGGAGTTGGCGGCCGATGTGGCGCCTAAAAAGAAAAGAAAAAAAAAAAGTCGTCTGGAGCTGTAAAAACGGAGCGGCTCAGTAGAAAAGAGCTCCGGCGGTGGAGCCGGCCGGGTCTCCAGTGGACCTTCCTGACCTGACAGTGCATGACATGTTTTACTTTGGGTTTCGCCGTAGATTTTTGGGCACTTTAAATTATAACATGTGCTTAAGTTGTGTTATTTTAAGTATACGAATATATATAAATGGATATATATCAGTGTTACTTTGTCTCACTTCCTCTCACCGACACCAGAAACTTTAATTTCACAGGAAACGGTTTTCATAACAGGAGCAACACACCAGGAAACTTCATTTTTTCTTCTTAAAGTAGAAGTTCATGCTTTTCTTACTGGTACCATGGTGTCGGTTTGTCGCTTCCTGTCAGGAGCTTTGCTTTCACGGACTGCAGTGCGTCGACACGTGAAAGCAAACCTGTCCAAAATAAGGAGTTGCCCTGTATAGTTTAAAAAAAGAAGAAATTCGATGGAAAAAATAAGGGAGGGTGACATACTGTATATACTGATGTCATTATTTGTCTGAGAAACACAAAAAAAAAACCGGTTTGTACTATTGTTTCGAATGTGCACTTACCCTGATATCTCCTAATCTTTGTTCCTTTGCTGGTTCTTATCGGTTGGATGCGAGAGCTCTGGATAATAAACGTACTGTGTGGAAACATGGACGCAGCTTTCATTACGACTCGGGAAAGCAGAAATCAAACCGCCGGATGTTACCAGAAAACGCACAAAGCCTCGGAGTGGTCGTTCTACCCAAACACTCGATTCAGCCTCAGAGGTCACCAAGAACCTGCAAATTTTAAAAAAAGTGAATTAGACGTTTTAAGATGGTTTTTTGTGTTTTAAGTTTGGATGTGTTAAAGCTGAAACCTCTTAAAGTCGTCTTTGGACCGGCTTGAATTTGACGTGAACATCGGTTTCAGGCTCCTGCCGTTGCTAACGCTAACAGTTAGCGGGTCTTAGCATCGAAGCCGTCCTGAGCGAGTTGGAACTGCAGCTCGTCAGTTACTCTACATTTACTCAACGTTCAGCTCGACTGTCTGCATGAAGGCTTCGCGCTAAGCTAAGCTAAGCTAGGCTAGGCTAACCTTCCCTCGATTACCCTTTTTGTTTTCCTCTCCAGAGTTTTTTTCAGTGGTGAATTTTCCCTTTTGAGTCCAGACTTTTGCATATCGGTTCCTGAACTTGTCGACTTTTTAAATGTACAGAGACCCGAGTACGGACTAACCCAGCTTCTTTCCCTCCGTCAGCGAGGCGTTGAGCAGTCGGCCTTGTCACCTAGATTCCCCTAACCTCTTTTTACTTCTGCTGTAAAATAATCTCACAAGGTAAAACCCGTCGAGGTGTCGGTAGCGAGAGTCGTCGATTCCCCCCCCCGGGACTGGCGGGAAGATAAATTAAAAAAAAAAAAAAAAAAAAGAAGAAGATAAATCTTTGTACATGTTTGAAGAGGCTGGAAGGTGTTTTCCAGACTCTACCTTCACAGAGACCTTGAAATACTTTGTAACTGTGGCTGTGCTTCAACCTGCTTGTTGGTGTATTATATTGTGCATCCTAACACCGGGTACAGAGTAGCTGTTTCCTCCTGCCGGCGGCCCGGTCCGTCTTCAGTAGGCTCTAGGATGGACGTCGCTAGTGAGGCGGTAACGTGAAGCCAAGGCTTGTACCATAGTGGATAATGTACATTTAAAAAAACAGTGCGATAGCGAAGAGGGTTGCTGCATGCTGAGCGGATGGAGTCTTTGAAGAAAATGGCGCCGAGGAAGCGTTTTACTCGCGAGTCTCTTATAACTTACTGGTCGTGACATTTTTACCCAGCTCTGCTGTTTTTCTGGCGACCTGCCTGGGGATGCGTGGGAATGTTCCCGGTCTCCTGCAGACGATCAGAACGTTCGTGAACCATTTGGCGTCCCAAAACAAAGCTCCAGACCGATGAGGGGATTTCTGGAGGAGCCTCTCGATATCCAGAACCAAACGTGACGAAAGAACAAGTCCTCAAGCAGAAACACTCCAGAGAACTCTAGAGGTGAGACGGACTGTCGATTCAGTTTTCTGTCCGTCTGCGCCTTTGCTCGCTCGAACATTGGAACAGAAGTAGAACGGCGACGAGAAGCTAACGGCTTTGAGCAGTAGAAACTCTGGATGAGGCCGTTTCTGATCGGACCGCCGACGTTTAGAAGGGGAACGTTTCGGGGTCGACGTCCCTCAAGAAGTGTGACGCGCCGACCCGATCGTGTCTGCAAACCTCGGTTTTTGACTCGCTACACCCTGAAGAGACGCTCCGTAAACACCGTGAAACACTGTATATGTCAAACGCACGCGGAACCCCGGTGAATTCACGCCCCACGCCGCCGCCGCCGGGCGTCACGCCGGGGTCGCGGGGCGGTTTGCCGAGGGGAAACCGCCGCCGGCGTCGGCAGACGTTCATTTGCAGAATGTAAATAACTTCAACGAATACTAACTAGACACACGGCGGGCGGTTCTACAATAGAGTGCCAGAGAGAGAAGACGCAGAGAATCTGTAGATACTTAAACCAGGGTAGTCAAAACAAGCTGTAAAACCTTGTGTGCACTTTTTGGGCATTTTTTTGTTTTGTTTTCCTTTTGTACATACTTAACTAGCATTTAAGATGTTTGGGTTGACATGTCTGGTTATAGTGCAATATATTTTGTATGCAAGCAGTTTCAATAAATAAATAAAGGTCGATCTTCCTCCATCAGCGCCGTCTGGGTTTCCTTATTTCACCAGGGGAAAAGGTGGACGCTACTTCTGAGGACAGCTTGAGAATGATTTATTAGTGGTACGTCCCATGTTGGACCACTAGATGTCACTGTTTAGTGTGATGAAATGTTTCATTTATTTTGAAAGACAAATGAGTAACCAGTGTCGGTGTATGACTGACACTGGTTTTAATTATTTGTCCCTATGGAAGAAGAGCTCTCTGTCCCCAGAAAGACAGTTTTTAACCACTGGGACAGACAAGCAGTGGCAGCATGGTGAACCTGTCTCTCCTCTGAGTTCACCTGGAGCCTGGACGCTACGGGATCAGAGCTTTTAGTTTTCCAAGGTGTTTTGAATGAAAGATGAAGGTAAAATCCTGAAGCCAGGAGAGACGTCATCAGTGATAAAGGACCCCTTTTACCGGGGCCCGTAGTCCAGTACCTGGACCAGACCGGGACTACCAGGACCAGACTGGACTACCTAGGTGGGCCTGAGGAGGGAGAAACTTCTTCGGCTCATGTTTTCCACAAGTTCGTTTGTTATCGACCTGTTGGGAGGTGACGGACGAGACTCCCCTGGTGAGGCGGTTCAGAGCAGCACCGTGAGGAAACCCACTTGGCTCCAAGTTCATTTAATCAGGTCCAACATGCTAATGTCTGTTTTCCAGAATTTTTTCGTTTTGTTTTTTTGACAGCCACCAAACCCCGAGCATCACTAGTGCTGAAATGTCTATTTTTAAGATTGCATCTAGTGTTTTCATGAAGGACTTTTACTTTGAAGTGCTGCCTCTTGTTTCTTTGAACCAACTGAACTTCTTTTTGTGTGTGAATTCAGTGGAGGGGGAATGTTTTCCGCCTTCTCATTTTCTCCTCTCAGATGTTCTGAAGGTCCTCGCCCATTTCCCTCACTCTGGGTCGTTTCTGTCTTGAAGCTTTTGAAGAGCCTGAGCTGGTTCTGGTTCTGCTTCTGGTTCTACTGGTGCAGAGCGCTGACTGCCTGGTCTTCCTCGGTCCAGGTTCCAGTGATGGACCTGCAGGCCAGTTGCTCCTCGTACTTTTGGATCTGATCCTTCCAGACGTCCAGCGGCTCCCAGATCGGTCACTTGGCTGCTGGAACTTCCTCCCTCTCTCTGGAGACGGGTTTCTAAGGCCTCCAGCTCGTCGTCCTTGTCCCTCAGCAGCTGGCCTTCCTCCTGGAGCTGAGAGTCCAAGTGTTCTGATCTGTCCTCCAAACCCTCCTCCTCTGTCAGCAGGTTCTCTTTCTCTCTCTCAGAACTGCTGACCGCCTCGTCCTGATCCTCCGCCTGCATGAAGCTTCCTGTCCCTCAGAGTCTCCATGCTGGTCCTGATTAAACCTGGACCCCCAGGAGCGCCATGGGGCTCTTTTCTTTTTTTGCATCCCCACTTTTCTAATTTCTGCCCAAATCTCTGGGCATTATGGGATGGAAATTCCTGATATTCTTCAGTAGTTGCTTTTTTTGAAGAGGCTGTATCATGCTCTTTTAGCTAGTCCAAACCCTAGAAATAGCATTAACATGGTAATCGTTTATTTTTGGCGCTAAGGAAAAGCAATTTTGTGTGAAATAAAAAATTTTCTGGGGCTAATTCTGAAACCCGGAAGAGAAAACGCTCCGTTTCACTGAAATCCCGCCTCTCCCCCTGTGGACTTTGACTGACAGCTACTTCAACCAATCAGAGCTTCAAAACTACGCTAGCTAGCTTTAGCTCTTTAGCTCTAGTTTCTCTACACACAAAGACAGGCGAAAACGTCTTTTCCTGTTAGAAACTCACCAAGCGCAGACCCTCCAGACTCTTCAGACCCTCCAGACCCTCCAGACTCTTCAGACCCTCCAGACCCTCCAGACTCTTCAGACTCTTCAGACCCTCCAGACCCTTCAGACCCTTCAGACTCTTCAGACTCTTCAGACCCTCCAGACCCTCCAGACCCTTCAGACCCTCCAGACCCTTCAGACCCTTCAGACTCTTCAGACTCTTCAGACCCTCCAGACCCTCCAGACCCTTCAGACCCTCCAGACCCTTCAGACCCTTCAGACTCTTCAGACTCTTCAGACCCTCCAGACCCTCCAGACCCGTCAGACCCTTCAGACTCTTGCTCTTGCTTGACTGTTGCTTTCAGACGATGGTTAAAGTTTATCTCTGTAATCAGAGTTATAAAAAAGTGGCAACGCTGATTGCTGAGGGCCTGCTGGAAGGGGGGGGGGGGGGGGGGGGGGGGCGTCTTCACCGTGTGACGTGAACGTGGGAAAACAGAGCGTTTTCACGGTGCGGGAGGGGCTGCCTCTCTGAGCAGCACAAACACAAGGAAGGCTCAAACACGAAGGCACCAAGGAAAAAACGCTTTGGGGAGTTTTTGGTGAGTACATAACTATATAACAAGGTTAAAACATACAAAAAGTGAATTTTGCATGATACAGCCCCTTTAATGTGCTTCATTGTTTAAACCTACTGGAGGCAGGGAACTTGTAATGTGTCAGAACCTCTTAAGACTAAATTAACCACTTTGATTTTATTAAATCTTCACTTTCTGCAGGAAATCATTACCATGCTATGAGTCCTATACTTCTAATACTGGTGTTTATGACGGTGCTTTTTGTATTTTTTAAAGTTAAATATAAAGGTAAAGATTCTCAAAATTAAAAAAAACATGCTAAGGATATTGCATAGCATATTAATATTCTGTATCAATTAAATTCAAATCAATAATATCTTGGATGCCAAAGTATAAAAACAGTACTATCTCAAGCACAAATGAAAATAAAATCATTATATGAAACCACAGACATCCACTGAGATTCCAGTAAAGGCAGCATGAATCTGCTTTAAATTAAACTCAAATGTTTGAGTCTCTCTGTGGTTAGTAGCACTGTGGTGAAGTTAAGCCGCCGTTCCCTCTTCAGCTGTTCACCTCAAAGCCCAGCAAAAGCAGTTTTATGTCAGATGCTCAACTTCACCGTCTGCGTCTATTTCCTGATTCATCCAGGCTTCTCCGTGCAGACTTAAACAATACTTTGGCCTAGTCCAAAAAGGTTCATTGGTCTTTCCAATTTATAATCCAAAAGCAAAGGTTCTTTTCCAAAGACCAGGGAGGTATTTTTGTTATAACAAAAATACCTCCCTGGTCTTTGGAAAAGAACCTTTGCTTTTGGAATACTTTGGCCTCTTGTTCAATCATTTTTTTTTAGGAGTTATTGTACAGAAATAATATTTGATAATAATATCCGGATAAAAACACAGTTTGACATGGCAGTCCTGCCGTTTTCACAGATGGGCAGACTGTGTGCTGCAGTACCCAGCCTGCTCACACGGGGGCGCTGTGGGACCACACGGACTCCCTGCTGCTGGAGAAGAGACAGAAACGCTGGGCTCGTGCTGAAAATTCAAGACATGCAACTTCTCAACTTCTGCAAAGACACACAGCAAGTCTAATGAGCTCAAAGCCGAGAGCTGTGTGTGTGTGTGTGTGTGTGTGTGTGTGTGTGTGTGTGTGTGTGTGTGTGTGTGTGTGTGTGTGTGTGCGTGTGTGTGAAAACTCCATCTCCCAGTGTCATCATTTAAATAGAAATGGCTGGCACAGCTGTGGCGCCGACAATGCTGCGAAAAGACGAAAACAATTAAAAACAGAAAATGCTTCCAACAAACGCCGGCTCCTGCTGGCTGAAGGACACGAAGGAGGAGAAGAAGAAGAAGAAAATAAAATAAATAAATAAATAGCAGGGAGCTTTTTTGGCCCGTAATTACATTTCCTCCTCACATCCTTCCATCGTTTTAACATCTAATTCTGCAGTGACTGGTGTGAGCTCTGCTTTCTGTCCGTCTCCCTCTCTGGCTCCGGCTGTCTCTCAGTGGCTGACCTAGTTTTGGACGGCCTTTCTTACACACACACACACACACACACACACACACACTCAGGTCCACGTTGCCGGTGTTTGGTGTGTTTCTGGTCCGGACTCTGGTTGGTGACGATGGGATTCACTCACGGAGGTCATGAATGGCCGCCACTGTTTTTTCCTCGTCTTTTTCCCATCATGCATCTCCCCTCTCCTCCCTGCTCGCTCCATCCCGGACTGCTGTTTTTCTTTTTCTTTTTTTTTTTTTGCGGAGTGTGATGCAGACGAGTGCTGGCACGTTGCCCCGGACCAGACCGAACACACACACACACACACACACACACACACACACACACACACACACACACACACACACACGCCGGTGCTGTCTGGGACTTCTGGAGAGCACGGCCGTGTCTGGGTTAACAGCTCTGCTCCTGCTGAGTGGAACTTTCAACCATCTGCTCCGTCAGAATGCAGGGAGACCAGAGGAGGACCAGGAGGACCAGGAGGAGGAGGACCAGGAGGACCAGGAAGAGGAGGACCAGGAAGACCAGGAGGACCAGGAGCAGGAGGACCAGGTGGACCAGGAAGAGGAGGACCAGGAGGACCAGGAGCAGGAGGACCAGGAGGACCAGGAGGAGGAGGACCAGGAAGACCAGGAGGACCAGGAGGAGGAGGACCAGGAGGACCAGGAGGACCAGGAGCAGGAGGACCAGGAGGACCAGGAGGAGGAGGACCAGGAAGACCAGGAGGACCAGGAGGAGGAGGACCAGGAGGACCAGGAGTACCAGGAGCAGGAGGACCAGGAGGACCAGGAGGAGGAGGGGCAGAAAAACCCTCCAAAGACCTCCACATGTCACTGACAGGAGACTCCTCCCTCCTGATGGCTCAGAAGGCCTCGAGGCTGAAGGTCTGGAGGTCTAGAGGTCTGGAGGTCTGGAGGTCTAGAGTTCTGCAGGTCTGGGGTTTAGAGTTCCGGAGGTCTGGAGGTTGGAGGTCTAGAGTTCTTCGAGTTGGAGGGCTGAAGGTTAGAGCTCTGGAGGTCTGGAGGTTAGAGGTCTGGAGGTCTGGGAGTTGGAGGGCTGGAGGGCTCGAGGTTAGAACTTTGGAGGTCTGGAGGTCTAGATGGATCCGTTCTGTATTTAGAAAGAGTCAGTCCTTAAATTCATCATCAGCCATCAGGATCAAGACTCAGATCATCAGAAGGTCTGAAGGTCTCCAGAGAAAAGCCTCACCCACCAGCAGGAACCCTGAGAACCCCGAGAACCCCGAGAACCCCGAGAAACCCGAGAACCCCGAGAACCCCGAGAACCCTGGGAACCCTGGAACCAGCAGCCCCGCGGTGCTCCGCTGCTGTTTCTAAAGTGAAACCTCACACAGTGTATTTGTTGTTTTGGAAAAGTGACGTTTCCTCCCGTTTCTATGGCAACCGAGTTATTTTTTAAGAAGGTTCACCATGGAAGCTGTTTTTAAAAAAGTTGTGTTTTCAGTGGCTCCGATCACCGTTGTCATGGAAACAGACACACAACACCCACTGAAAGAAACAGAAATATGAAAAAAATGTAATGACACCGATTTGAATTTATGTTAGATTCACAAAATGTTGACATATCGTCAATAATTCTAATTCTTTGGAATAAATCAAACTTGCATTTTTCCTTAAACCCAAGTTTGACATATTGGAAAAATATTTGTAGTTAGTTTTAGTTTACATTCAGAAAGTCTAACAATATGCAAATTAGATTAAAAATACAATAATGTCAAACACTGAAATTGCTTTCATGATTCATTTTAAATTAAGTCTTGTTTCAAATGTTGTAAATTAAGTCCATTTTATGCCTCTTTTTAATATAAATCAAGCTAATTATAATCCAGGATTTACTCAATATATCTTTGATTAGAAAGACTTCACCCATGAATTCGAACATCGCGTCCACCCAGGTTTAACCCAGGCTCAGCCCAGGTTAAACCCAGGTTAAACCCAGACTAAGCCCAGGTTAAACCCAGGTTAAACCCCAGTTAAACCCAGGCTAAGCCCAGGTTAAACCCAGGCTAAACCCAGGTTAAACCCAGGTTAAACCCAGGTTAAACCCAGACTAAGCCCAGGTTAAACCCAGGTTAAACCCCAGTTAAACCCAGGCTAAGCCCAGGTTAAACCCAGGCTAAACCCAGGTTAAACCCAGGTTAAACCCAGGTTAAACCCAGACTAAGCCCAGGTTAAACCCAGGTTAAACCCCAGTTAAACCCAGGCTAAGCCCAGGTTAAACCCTGGTTAAACCCAGGTTAAACCCAGGCTAAACCCAGGTTAAACCCAGGTTAAACCCAGGCTAACCCCAGGTTACACCCAGGTTAAACCCAGGTTAAACCCAGGCTAAGCCCAGGTTAAACCCAGGTTAAACCCAGGTTAAACCCCAGTTAAACCCAGGCTAAGCCCAGGCTAAGCCCAGGTTAAACCCAGGTTAAACCCAGGTTAAACCCAGGTTAAACCCAGGTTAAACCCAGGCTAAACCCAGGTTAAACCCAGGTTAAACCCAGGCTAAGCCCAGGTTAAACCCAGGTTAAATCCAGGTTAAACCCCAGTTAAACCCAGGCTAAGCCCAGGTTAAACCCAGGTTAAACCCCAGTTAAACCCAGGCTAAGCCCAGGTTAAACCCAGGTTAAACCCCAGTTAAACCCAGGTTAAACCCAGGCTAAGCCCAGGTTAAACCCAGGCTAAACCGAGGTTAAACCCAGGTTAAACCCAGGCTAAACCCAGGTTAAACCCAGGCTAAGCCCAGGTTAAGCCTGATTGTGGGACTTTCAGGGGTGAGTCTGTGTGCGACTTCTCTCCAGCTGAGTTTCTGTGTGGAGAGAGAAGATCCGATCATCAGCTCATCAGTAAACGTCCTCTTCAGCGTCACTTCCTGTTCTGAGGTAAAGTTTCTGTCTTCATCTGTGGCTGACTGGAACATTGACTGATTTTCAAGATAAATCAGTTT
>NC_043746.1:3612955-3630455 GCF_902148845.1 Salarias fasciatus | reverse complement strand
AAGTGAAAAAAAATGACTTGCCGTCCAGAAAATGTGATATTTGCGTGGAGATGAAGCCGCTGCTGTTTGATGGCGCCGGATACTCGGCGCTAATACACCTTCAGATGGACTCCAGATTACAAGGAGTGAAACTCCGACAGCCGAGGAGCTGCTCTCAAATGGCTCCGCTTCCCCCGAAGAGGAGGAGACATCACACACACCTTCAGTGGAAGCCACGGAGATCCGTCTGATTGGAGTTAAAAGTCTGTCGTCGGCCATTGAAGCGCGGCTGGTGTTTGACAGCAGATTCTCCGTTCGCGGGGGGGTGGAGGCTTTGTTAAATCTGAACGAACACTGTAGGTCTCCTCCTCCTCCTCCTCCTGAAGAAATACCCTTTCATCTGCTCTCCTCTTTGTTGCTCTTCCTCCTCCTCCTCCCATCGGCCTCTTGTTTCGCTCCCTCGCTCCCGGAGATCTGAAGTCTTTGTATGATTGGAGCGCGGCTCGCATTGAGCGCTGCCTGCTCCTCCGCTGTAATTGCCCATCATGTCGCCGGCTAATCACGGCACAGGAATCCGGGGGAGATTGCTTTGAATGTTAATTGACGCTGATGGTGATTGGTTGAACCATTTAAGTAGTTAATTAGAGAATTGATTACACATATCGCCGGCGTGGAACGATAAGATTCCAGCTGCGTGTCTTTGGAGCCCAAAAAGTTCACATCTGCTGGATGACGCTTTGATTATTATTATTTTTGTTGTGGGATCTAAGCGGGTCTGTAAGTCGCCTGGCGTGAGGTCTCTTTCAGCGCCGCGCCGGATCATAGAAACGAGCGGAGACGTGGAAAAAGGAGCGGCGGGGGGCTGAAGAAACCGGGAGTCTGCAGGGAGAAGTGTGCGGCAGAGTCGATTCCTTCGGCGCTCCTCCTCCTCGCAGTCCAGCATTCAGCCGCCCGTCAATCCTCCCACCGGCGCCCCGCCGGCTCCGTCGCACGTGCGAGCTCAAGGAGTAAAATCATCCGCTGAAGCGTCCAGCGTGGCGGGGCGGATCACCGACGGATCACCTGCAGGACGCCGCCGCTGTCCGTGGTGCTGGAGTCGCCGGCCTCTGGAACACATTCAGTTCATTTCAGACCCGGAACTCAACCTGGTCCAACTCTAACCCCGATTTTATGGAGATATTTGACCTGATCGGTGGCACAGCTGGAGTTTCCTCCCATGGGGACGTTGTTATTTTGGTGTTCTACACTATAAAAATCAGAATTTAATTTAGGTAGGGTTAAAAAAAGATGTGGTTCCTCCGTGGTGGAGGCAGTTTCCTCATTAATATTTACAGCGTTACTGAGACTGGAAACCGAATCTCTGACGTCTTTCTTTTGAATTAAGACCAAGATTTTACAAACTGACCTGCTGAATGTGAATCCTTAAAGATTTATTTCGGGGTTTGTCTATTTAGATGAAATTTCTCTAAAGGCCTCACTGACATCCTGACTGCACAGAAAACACAAACATTTGGTCAGTAAGTTAGCAAGGCTATGAAGAAGGGAATATTCATAAACAACACTCAAAAGCTGGTTTTAATTAAATTAAATTAAATTAAATTAAAAGACAATCTGTAAACATCTGTTCTCCAACAATTTCACAAAACCTCGTTTCATTTTCACTGAATGAAATCAGAACCCGGTATAATTAAAGAAACCATCAGTTCCTGTTGAATGTTCCCGCCTCAGAAGTGGGACTTTCCCACCTGGGAAGTGGAAGTTTCCAGTTAGGGCTTGTTTCGGCTGAAGAGGTCAAACCAGGAGGCTCGGGCTGTAAAGTGAGAGTGTGAGGCGTTGAGGAGTGTGAGGGGAGCGTCAGGAGGGAGTCAGATGGAAACAGTTGGCGAGTTTTCATTGAACATCGTCATCCGTCTGAAAATGCATCGATTTGAAACCATGTTTCCAGATTTTGAAGAACTGGTTTGTTGGATTTGACAAATACCAGAAGCATTTATTCAGCTCTGAGCCAGAAGAATAATTGGCGGCGGCGGTGGAGGGGCGCGGGGTGGGGGGGGTTGTCAGTGATCCACCGCAGGCTTCGACTCCAAGCTCCAAACAATGTAATATTCCACAGATGTGCGTCTGCAGCTGTGTGGACGTTTGGAACGAAGCAGCAGTCAGACACCGTCTCCACACCGGCCTCCAGGATCTGCCGGGCTCGGGGATCTGCGGTTCCGCCGGGTTAAGCGTTCTCATGGTGCTCTCACACGTTCCGTATCGGCAGCAGCAGCGTTACTCGGCGCCTTGCTCTCCATCGCGCTCCAGCCTGGAGAGCGGCGGAAACCTTGGAGGAAAAATTAAAAGAAAAAAAAAAAGAGGACGTAAATGATGAGCGCTGCCAGTGAAGAGGCCGAGGAGACGGAGCTTCGGCACGGCGATGCACGGCGATGCAGAGGTCAGCTGAGGGGCTTCATGGGAAGGTGAATGCCCCCCCCCCAGCAGAGACATTGCAGGGTTTGAACAGGCGCCGTATCGAGAGCGCAGCCATCTGCTCGGTTCAGCCAGTGTCTCATAAGAAAATTAAGAGTAACCATCTGGATGGATATAAAAATCCCGGGCAGAACATTCATCTTTATCAGGGATTTTTTTTTCTTTTTTTTTTTTCCTGCTGCTCCCATGCAGGCACACACTTGGCCTCCCATAAATATGGAGACGCTGCACTTTCTCCTGGAAGTGGGACGGAGTCACGGATAATTAGCCCAAAGGCCACCGGGCTGGGCGAGGTTCACAAATAGCATCACTCCCCCAAGTCCGACTTTTACTTTATTTATTACGGGCTCAAAATAAAGGCTCGGTTAAAGGAGGCCTGTTATGCTAATGGTCTTCTGAAGCTCGGTCCGGGTTGTTCGCACTTCATAAAAATCTCTCTTTAGCTCAAAGCGGCATTTTTATGGAACCCCGGCGCCCGTCCCCCAACACGGCGACGCCTCACGTCATTTGACACCAGCCTCTTTGCCTTGTGGATAGCTGCTGTGTCTAAAAACAGAAAGAAACTCCTTTAATCCCTTCTTAGAAATGCAGTTTGTTGTTTTCCGCTTCAGGATCAGTGTTGTGAGGATGAATCTGTGGTGAGATTTTAAACTTCTGTTTACTTCTGACGAAATAGTCTTAATTAAAAGATTTCTGTATTGAAACTAAATTTACAAAGTATAAAAAAAACTATGTAATGTAACATTCATGTTGGAGTAAAATGAACAACACAATAATCTGTGAACAACTGAAATTGTGCCGAATGGTGACGACGTTTCTTCCTGCAAAATACAGCGAAACGTCCACAAAACCTCAGTTTATAGCTAAAGAATAAAACTAGTGAATTAGCTTCGTCTTTCTTTTGACCCTTAAAAGATAAAAATACGCCTCAAACCGTCTCGACAACACAAATCCACCTTCCAGGTATGCTAATGCTAATTAGCTAGCGGTAAGAGAATTAGCTTGAATGTCAGATAATCAGTGAGTAAACCGACAGGAAGTGAATCGTTGTGCTTCACAGGGTGTGAATGGAGTCATGCGACGTCTGTCAGCGTGAAGCAGTGGAGAAACGTTGGTCTGAACAGGTCAGATCCGCGCGGCGTAGCGCTCTGTATTTATGCCGACAGACGCACAGAAAAGCCGAAGAATTCACCTTGAACTAAATCAAATCGAAGCTTCACTGTGAACTGATGGTAATAAATCAGCATCGACGCGTTTTTTTCCTTCATGGATTAAAAACAAAGATGTGAAGAGAAGCTCGGCGCGGCGGCGGCGAGTCGTCGTCGGCCCGCGGCTCAGAGGAAGCGGCGCCGCTGCGACAGACGCGGCTAAAAGCTCTGCGACTGTTAATTACGCCGGCCGAGCCGAGCGGAAGCGTGGGGAGCGAGGATGTTTCCCACGGGAGCAGATCGGCCCGCCGCTCGCCCAATATTGGCAGAGTCAGTGTTTTCACAGCGTTCTCTACCTCCTGAAGCCGGACGGATCCCGGCGCCCGGCGCCCGGCGCTCCGCTCAGCCTCCTGCTGCCGCTCCTCCTGACCGGCTGAAGCAACAAATCATCCCGTCCAGCTCAGGCACGATGTTTGGCTAGGACGGATTTAAGGTGGAGAATGTGTGATAGTTCAGTACAGGATGGTTCTTTTCATTTTATTAAATAAAGGAATTAGTGAATTTTTCATCTTCAGTGTTCACGTGGATTTCAGGAACAAAATCATCATAGAAACTTGTTTTTGTTCCAATATTGATATCAGTTTTGCTCAAAATGTTCACATCAGTGCGTCTCTCATTATATTATACTCTTTATTTATATATTTTCTATTTATATCAAAACCTACAAACAATACTTGAATCTATATTTAGCCACATGTGAAAATAAAATAACCTCGCGCTCAGTCTGAAAGTCTTTTTTAGCTGTGTAGTGCTTCAGTTTACCTCACCAGCCGTCCCTCTAAGAGGTCAGAGGTCATGCAAACGTGACCCTGCGAGGGCGAGGAACCCCCAGAAATTAAATTCTGCCGTTTGCTGTTAAAACTAATTAGGACTGAAGTTGAATCAGTTGATGGAGTGTTTGCTTGATGTTGCGCTTCCTAATTAGTTTTTAAATTTTCATTAGTGATTGGTTGAATTAGCTAATGAGGTGTTTGCTGCGCCGCGGCGGCGGCGTGTGGAGGCAGCAGGACACACACACACACACACACACACACACACACACACACACACACACACACACACACACACACACACACACCTGCTGCTGGCGAGCTGGGAGTGTGTGTTCTGGGGTTGTTCTCCTCAGAGTGTGTGTTCGGGGGTTGTTCTCCTCAGAGTGTGTGTTCTGGGGTTGTTCTCCTCAGAGTGTGTGTTCGGGGGTTGTTCTCCTCAGAGTGTGTGTTCGGGGGTTGTTCTCCTCAGAGTGTGTGTTCGGGGGTTGTTCTCCTCAGAGTGTGTGTTCGGGGGTTGTTGGGGTCTCGGCTCAGAGACACCAGAATCTTTAAAAAAAGACAAAATTCAGTCTCTTTTTGTAGGATGAGCGTCGTGACTGGGCTCGGCATATCAGCAGGTGTGTGTGTGTGTGTGTGTGTGTGTGTGTGTGTGTGTGTGTGTGTGTGTGTGTGTGTGTGTGTGTGTGTGTGTGTGTGTGTGTGTGTGTGTGTGTGTGTGTTGGGGGGGTTGTGCAAGAAGAAGGAGCTCAAGAGAGCGAGAGTCTTGGCAGTCAACACCAGGTAGCTTCTGCCCTCATGCCCCCAAGACAATACACACACACACACACACACACACACCAGGTCCCGAGGTTGGCAGAGCCATCTGCCAAGAGGAGCATGGTGCTAAGGAATGATAACACACACACACACACAAACACACATACAGCCTCTTTTTATTTTTTTCTCTTGAAACACACACACACACACACACACACACACACACACACACACACACACACACACACACACACACACACACACACACTGCTGTGGTTGGCTTTGTGATGGTGCTGATACCTTCTTTGTGTCTGTTTCTGTCCGTCGACAAGAGGAAACCTTACCTTGTAAGAGAAACCTGTGTGTATGTGTGTGTGTGTGTGTGTGTGTGTGTGTGTGTGTGTGTGTGTGTGTGTGTGTGTGTGTCCTCTCCTGCAGCCTGTGACAGACTGAAGGATTTCAAACATAAAAAAAAAGTCTCAGCAATCAGACACAGGACGGGTTTTAATTGGCCGACTGTGGCTGACAGTGCAGCCTGTCAGCAGCAGAATCAGTGAATTATAGATCAGTATATTGATGCACATGCAGACATAAACTCACATTCCATCTTCACCAGAATTAATTGTGGAAGTATTTTTCCTAAACGAGCGTTTGGGATTCCAGGAAATTCTCTTCTGAACTTATGGAAGCTCATTTGTTTGTCATTGGTCGCCATGGAAACGGTGTTAAAGCTATTCCCATTGATGAAAACATAAAGAATTGATCAGATAACATCTGTTCTTTCTCAACATAGAAGAGATAGAATATAATAATAATATAGAAGAGCTCTCAGCCAATAAATCAAATCATGTTTAAAGGAATACTCCGAAGATTTTGGACCCACGCCCTATCCCGATCATTTACACAGTGAGATAAGCTCATAAATACCTTTTTTGTGTCTGTGCGTCCAGTGGCTGTATCCCAGCTGTTAGCATCGTAGTTAGCTTAGCTCAACTGCTGGAAGTGAGGAGGAAACAGAGCCGGACAGATGAAAGTGGACAAAATACTCCTTCCTGTGGTCCAGGGGAGGCGTATTAGCACGTGAAGTAAATCTGAATGGTTATAAAACATTTTAAAAGACGTGTTTTCTTTTCAATCTGTTAAAATAACGTTTTGATACACACAGACCTACGCATGCGCAGAGCTCCGCTGAAGGATACACCGGAGCACAGCAGCAGAAGCCATAGACTCAGCCGCTGTGCGCCGGTATATAATTCCACGGAGCACTATGCTTGTGCAGATCTGTGTGTGTCAAAACGCTATTTTAACGGATTGAAAAGAAAACACGTCTTTTAAAATGTTTTATAACCATTCGGATTTACTTCACGTGCTAATACGCCTCCCCTGGACCACTGGAAGGAGGATTTTGTCCACTTTCGTCAGTCTGGCTCTGTTTCCTCCTCACTTTCAGCAGTTGAGCTAAGCTAACTACGATGCTAACAGCTGGGATACAGCCACTGGACGCACAGACACAAAAAAGGTATTTATGAGCTTATCTCACTTTGTCAATGATAGGGATAGGGCGTGGGTCCAAAATCTTTGGAGTATTCCTTTAAAAAGTAGAAAAAGCTTTTCATAGAAACACAAGCGGAGGCCCGTGGGCCAAAAGTGGTCTGCATGAGGTTCTAATCCGGGCCAACAAAACCACCAAGCAAATGGTGAAAGATCTCAAAGAAAACCGATTCGTTTTTAAACAAATTTCTTAAGATTAGTTGACAGAGCAGTGAGAGACGCCTTTCTGGACGTTTCACTGGATTTCACAGCAGACGGTTTCATTAAAGCTGGATTTATGTTGAGATTGTTCATTTTTAGGAATAATTTTTTTTTGCTAAAATAAGGACATTTTCATCAGTTATACAAAGAAAAGCTTTAAAGTTTATATTTAAAGGTTATTATAGTGCGATTTCAGCGTTCCGGTCCTCAGGATGAATATGTTTATATAGTTAATTTCTTTGATATGTAGAAGTAAGACGAGCAGCAGGAGCAGAGCCTGGGTCAGTGAAGGGCGTCACGCCTGCAGTGTGTGTTGTGTTGTGTTGTCTTGTGTTTTGTCGTGTTTTACGGGATGCCATAAAGAATATTGTCCAAACATGTTGAAGATTTGCTGTAAAACTAGAAGAAAAGCAGAGAAGAAAAATGCTAAATTAGCTTTTTAGCTTCAGACCTGAGACTTAAACCCTGGCGCTCAGATGAAGGTCTTTATTCTCACGAGCAGCAATCCCATCAGCCAATCAGAGCGCGGCTTCAGGCCCATCAGCCAATCGGAGCGCGGCTTCAGGCCCATCAGCCAATCGGAGCGCGGCGTGGCCGCCTCCCTCCAGGCCTGGCCACTCTGGTTTCCGGTGTGTTCCGGGCAGAACCGAACCGACGGGGAGCGCCTGTTAGAATCACAGGACAGCAGATTAAACAGAGACTTTAGAATGAAAGAGAAGTAATAAAGGTGGATGTGAGAGCGAGGAGACGGGGGGCGGGGGGGGTGGGGTGGGGGGGGGTGTGTGGCGGTGGGGAGACGGGGGGGGGGCGGGGGGGAAGGAGACGGAGCGGGCTAATGACGTAGCTCTGCTAGCCGGGGCCAATTTACTGCCAGGTTTGGAAAGGTCATCTGCTACACGGAGGCCTGTCTGTGACAAATTACATTATTTACAGCAGGTAGAAAGAGGCGGCGAGCAGCCGGGGCAGCGGCGAGCAGCCGGGGCAGCGGCGAGCAGCCGGGGCAGCGGCGAGCAGCCGGGGGGCAGCGGCGAGCAGCCGGGGCAGTGGCGAGCCAGGGAGAGGCAGTCGGCCTGTTTGATTGTAATTGGTCGGCTCGTTCACGCCACAACCCCGAAGACGTTCGCCGCCGCTCTGCCTAATGACGCTCTTATCACATCACAATACCGGCATCTCCTTTTCTGACAGGGACCTGCTTTGTCCTGCGTCCCGTTAAAGTGACGTCTCGCCGCCGCGTCCTGATGGCTTAATCACGGTCGCGGACGCCGCGCTGACTCTATCATTAAGCCGATAATTTTGTGCGGTCACCCGCCTGCTCTCCGAGCCTCTTCGAGTCGTCCACTTCCTGTGAGCTTTATGTACTGCAGCACTCAGTCAGGAGAGAGCAGGTGAGAAATCCAGACCGGGCTGATAGAACACACCCCATCGACAGAACGATGCAGAACAGCTGTTACTTCCTGCTGAACTCAGTCTTTACTTGAACCGAACACAGTTCGTAAACACTGGATGGTTCTTATCAGATCGAAAGGAACCCAAAGGGATTCGCTCCTCAACGCTTTTCCACACGGGAATCCCAAAGAAAAGAAAAAAGAAGTCGGTTTGAGTCTTTTTAACAAACGGTCTCAGATGAATAAAGCGTGATGTTTGCTTCTTGACGTCCGTTTAGGAAAAGCCCCGCGCCATTTTCAAGAAAGAGTTGAAGGGAGGAGCGTTGAGGGACGGATCTGTTGGTGTAATAACGTGGTGGTATTTCTATTTACACCCCCCAGACCAACGGGACTGTGATAAAAACCATTCAGGGGTGTCAAACTCGTGGCCCGTGGGCCAACACCGGACTCCAGGGGGTCCAATCCCCAGTGTTATCAATGAAATGAACTCCTGTAGTTATAATGGCACCGCCGTCCTGCGAGCCGCCGTCACGGTCCAGACCGAGATCTGCACGCTACTAGCATCATGCTAACCAGTTAGCATTAGCATCAGAGACCGTGTCAATGATTTCAAAATTGCAACTAACTTTACTGAGAATTTTTAGGTTTTGTGAAAAACATTTGTTCTTAGATGATGATTTTTTTTTTCTCTCTAAAACAAAAGTAAAGTTTGGATTTGTCGCCAGGATTAAAGTAGAACTGAAACTGAAACAGTGGATGTTATTGAGGCCTTTTGGGAAAATTCAGCTCTTTATATAAAATCACTGGGATGTTAGATTCAATATAATCGACATATATAAATATAGATTAAAGCACCATGAACTCAACATACTGGCCTAAAAACAAGGAGGGTGGAGGGTTTTTTAGTCTGTTTTTAAAAAGTAGAAGAATAAATTCGTTAATAGCTACAGTGTCAGATGAAGGTCAAAATAGTGTTGATATTGAGGAAATAAAGTCATCGTGCTGGAGGCGGAGCTGGTCTCAGCAGCTGTTAAACATCTGGAAGTTTCTCCAGACACTTCTGATCTCCTCACTGCCCCCTGTGGCTGCTGGTGGTACTGCGCGGCGGAGAGGGTTACTGTGAGGGTGGAACCAGGGTCGATCTCTGAAAGGCTAACGGTGTGTTTAGAGTAAATTGGAGGTGAAGACAACCTCCAAAATACACGTAGTGGAATTAAAAGTCTGATCTAACCTGAAGCTGTTAAAAAAACAAAGTTTAATACTAATCTGCACACCGTGCCTTCTTCTTTATTTCATCCTTACAGCGCGCCTGAATTTTGTCTTTGATTTTTCTGAAATGAAAACACTAAAAATGATGCATTTTTAGATGAAACTGGATTTATTAGGTTTAATTCTACTGTTGATCATTGAGGCTGAAAAGAGAACATGGATAAAAAGATCTATTTGAATATGAGACCTTTTTATTTAAATTTCTCGCTCCTTTCCCTTCTGTTCCCGAACACCTCTCGACCTTTTGTCTGCCTCAGTGAATTTGAAGCTGTCCTGCAGACCCTGCAGGGGTCATTAGAGGTCAGATCCAAGCTAAGCTAGCCAGCTAGCAGTGAAATTATTCCTCCAAACCATTGTTTTTAACGTTGAAGCTCCCGTATTGTGACGCATTAGCGTAATATTCGGGGTGAATGACCTGCAGCTGCACTGATGTGATGCTCGCTGGCCTCTGTTGTCCTGAACAATGTCAACTTAGCATCTGAAAGCGCGGCCCGGCTGCTTATTTCCCGCCGGCGGGGAGAAAACCACGTGCGCCCCCGCTGAAGTGTTATCCATCAAACTTAATAAATAAGTGTGGTAATAACTTTTTATTCAATGCTCAAAGTTTATTATCAGAGGGATCCCAGCGCTCATTTTCTCCTTCAGTGCGCCTCTGTGTCCTCTGTCACTCCGGCTCTCCTCCAGGACATTTATTACCTCTTTATCAACTAATTCATAATTATCCTGTGTCTCTCGCCACCTTCTCTTTTTTTCCCTTCTTCTTCCTGCAGCCTCCCCACTCCTCTTTCCTCTTTGTGTTAACCTTTTCCTATCTCCTTCACCTCTCTTCCTCCTCCTGCTTCCTTCAGAGGCCGTTAATACATTTGTTATCAGCCTAGCAGCTAATTAACATGGCCGGGCGCGTGAGGCTGCGCTATCTGCCTGCCTCCGTCCAGATGTCTTCTTTACACTCTCCTGGTTCACTTCTTCCCTCTTTACACGGCTCCTCCTGTCTTTCATTCTTCTTCCTCGGCTTTGTGAATAGATGAATTTCAGGACGGCTCACCCTCGTTTCTGCAGCTCTGCTATCTGCTGCCATCCATCTCCTGGCCTTTCCGCGGCTCGCCGGGTTTTTCTCGCCCTCGAGCGGCGGTCCCGGAGTCCACGGCCGACTCCCATGCGGGGCATGTTGATGTTCTATTAATATCTTCAGATACTTTTCTTCATAAACACCAGTGCTCTTTCTCTTTCCCCCCAAATTTATTTTCTTTTTAAGACGTTCCCCTTCAGCTTGTTGACTTAGTCATTTTTCCTCTGTTTGAGTTGTGGATGTGTCATATCATAAGAATTTGAAATATATCTCGTTGGCTTTTCTTTCATGACTTTTGCAGCCGGAGAGTCTTGATTTTTAGTTCCTCTTCCTGAGAAAACTCAGATTTGTGTCAAACTGAGAGGGACGTATGTTGTGATGCCTGATGACAGGTATTCAACACTGGCGGCGCTCTTCCTCGTCATGCTCCTTCCTGAGTTTGCTCTGGATTGTTTTGTCCTCGTTCTTCAGTTCTGGCTTCAGCAGTGTTCCAGAGGTGGATCAGACTTTCTTGTTTGGAATCACTTTTTCCTGGATTTCTGTTCTTCGGCATTCAGACTCCTCCGGCTCCTGATTGGTCGGATATCTTGACATGGACACGGTTATTGAAACTTGGGGTTTACTGTCGTCCTTTCAGCGTGTTGTGATTGATTCCAGTTCGATGGCGATAGATTTCCAATACGTCCCGCAGCTCTGGCTCTAATGACATTAATACTGTTGTTGCTCCACACCCAGGACATGTACCTGCTATGTTTAGTGATCAATAACACCGTGGCTATTGGTTATTTGCTGCTGAAGCTGTTTTCCAGAAGCTTCTGGAAGAAAAGTGAATTTCTCTTTCTTTTTTTAAAGCACTGCCTCTTTGAAATGACTGGTGTAATGACTGATGATAAACATTCAGTAATGGCTTTAAAAGGTTCCTGCGGGGATTTTCTTCAGGACGGGGATTCTGCCGCTGCCGTGTTCCGATGCTTCAGAGTCTGGGACTGTTGGGAAAATGAAAACACAACGTCTGAAGTTGTGTCCGTAGAGAAGTAACCTTTATTGATCACTGGTGGAGCTCGACGCTGAAGCCCAGAAGGAACAGTTCTTTACCTCATCTGGGGTCTTTTAACCACGACCTGAAAAAAATCTCTAATGATTAATAATCCTGTCCTTGATCAGAGTCAGTCAGGAAACAATGGCTTCTTTAAACAAGTCTTCATTTAGCTGCTATTTTCTCATCACCTACCAGGCAAAAGATGGTCCAGAAATAACCGATCGAAGGATTATAGAGAGCAGAACCAGTCAGCTGATCAGAGTTCCACAGTCAGCTGATCAGAACCTCAGAGGAACCGTTCTCACACCGACGTCTTCTTCACAGCGTTGAGCGTAAACAGGAAACTTTAATGTGAAATTGATGCGTGTGAACAGCCCGACGTCAGCGGTCCGGAGGCTGAAATGTCAGCGGCGTGAAAGCGTTTCATCCTCTGACTGTTCAAGAACAGGAAGCTTCACAGCTTCGTTCAGTTCGACCCAGAAGTGAAGCTGCAGTGAAGAGCGGAGGCTCAGAGTGGACTGAATGCTGTAATATCACACCCAGCGGGTTCTTCACAGTTCAGGAAAACACAAAGGACAAGTTCATGTCATGAAATTAAGTCAACTCACTAAGAAAATGTAAGTATCGAATCGAGAGCTCACCGAGATCCGGAACACTCCAGATAAAAAATCAGATCAGGGTCAAAACTTCCAATCATTACTTTCTTTTATGTTTCAGTTCTTTTGGCAGCAACACTAACGTCAAACTATCCTTGAAATCGTCCCAGATCCTCTGATTCTGGTGTGCTGCTGGATTCCGAAGCTGGTCAGCTACTGTTTGTTTAACTTTGGGTGACCATATTTTGATTTCCAAAAAAGAGGACAGTCGGCAGGGCCTTGAGCCACAAATTCAGACGGGCTTCTTGGAGGTTGATGATCATGCTGTATTATGCTTCAATGATGCAAAATTAACTTCTTTAGCAAAATAAAATGAAATCTGTAAAAAACTTGTAACAAAATAATAGTTCTATTGGCCTTTTTTCAAATAAATATTAAATAATGTTCTAAATGTGAACTCTTCTATTAGAAAATCCAGCTTCAACAATATATCTCTTAATAACTGTAATAAGATAAAGAATAGAGTCTCACAAAAATACTAACTTAAACAAAAAGGACACATACTTTTCATCTTTAATTGTCTTCATTCTGCTTTTCTTCTACATTCTATTTTTCCTCTCCGTATGTGGGAAATTTTTTTGTAGTTCATCTGTGAAGCTGAACTGAAGCTTCGGCATTGTCCGTCCTCCGCTGTCTGAACAGCCCCTCTGTGTGTGTGTGTGTGTGTGTGTGTGTGTGTGTGTGTGTGTGTGTGTGTGTGTGTGTGTGTGTGTGTGTGTGTGTGTGTGTGTGTGTGTGTGTGTGTGTGTGTGTGTGTGTGTGTGTGTGTGTGTGTGTGTGTGTGTGTGTGTGTCCTCTCAGCAGTAACGTTGTGCAACAAAGTATTATGATGGTATTGTGTGCAATTTAGGTTTACGCGTAATTTTGCTCTGAGAAGCAGTGAACCTCGGACATCTCCTTGAATCTAAAAAAACCCGCCCGGACGCCCCGGACAGGACGTAAAAAGAGGACATGTCCGGGTAAAAGAGGACGCTTGGTCACCCTAGTTTAGCTGCGGGTTAGCTACTGTTTGTTCAGCTACTGTTAAACTGCTGTTTAGCTGAGGTTTAACTGCTGGTTAGCTGCTGGTTAGCTGCTGGTTAGCTGCTGTTTAGCTGAGGTTTAACTGCTGGTTAGCTGCTGGTTAGCTGCTGGTTAGCTGCTTGTCATGGGGTTCTGTTGTCTGGCTTGTCGATGCTGTAGCAGAGTGAAGGGGAGGAATTCTCTTCAAACCGAAACTTTGTTCAAGTTCAAACAGGTAAAGTCCGTCTTAAGCCGACAGGAACCAAACGGGTAAACTCCCGGCTTCAGTCATCATGTTTGTCTGCATGTAGAGGACGGAGGACGGAGGACGGAGTGCGAGTCTGCCAGCGTGAGGAGTGAAGGTTTTGTTGCGGCTCCTGTTTCACAGTGCTAAGCACGGCGCGGTCGAGCCTCATTAACCGCTAGATAGATGGCGGCGGTTTGCTGAGGACGGACTGCGAGCTGTAACCCTTCGCTCTGCCCGGACGGCCAGCGGAGAAAATGGCTAACAGGGAGCTCAATCAATACCCCAGAGTGTGTGTGTGCATTTGCATGGTGTGTGTTTGTTTGTGTGTGTGTGTGTGTGTGTGTGTGTGTGTGTGTGTGTGTGCGCACGGCCTCAGGACCACGCACACACAGCGCGTATCGATCCCGAGGTGTTGTTTTGTGTAACTGATGGTCTGCTGTTTTACTTTCATTAAGTTCGTCTCGTACTGAAACGATGACGGATGAAGTTGTGGCGAATCTGGATTCATCAGCCGTTTTTTTTTTTTAAAGCGGTGCTGGGACGCCTCTGAACGGGACCCGGTGCATCCTGGGCCGGCGCCGCCGCCCTGTGGCTCACAGAGGCAGGCCGGCGTCCGGATGCACTTGGAGGGCTGCTAATTGATGGAGCGCCGCCGGCTTCATCCTGGGACACGTCCTTTAAAATCCCTCCTTCCTCTAATTGATCCGGGATTGAGGCGGTTTTCACGCCTGCCTGAGGTTTCTCCGTCTTGTTGTTGTTGTTCAGTCAGAGGAACCAAGCCGCCCCCCCCCCCTCACAGCGGTTCCTGGACCGTCTGGATGTGGCTCAGTTATCGTTCCTACTTCACTTTCAGACATTGCAGCCATGAAACTGGAGCGTTATCAAACAGATCAGGCACTGAAGCGATGGAGAGGAGTGGAACTGTGGCCGTCTAGTGTCAGCGCCACCATGAGGGCTGCGGCAGCAGCGTCATTAGACGTGTAGTTAGACGCCGGCTCTCCGCCGGGGGGGGGGGGGGGGGGCACCGGGGGAATAATAAGGATGATAAACCTGAGCGGGAGGAACAGTGCAGTGTGAGACGCCGCGGGGCTCGAACCTCAAAAGACGGCGAGAGAAGAGAAAGCAGGTCGGATTGTTAACGCTACTGTAAATAACAAGACGTAAACAGGCGCCGCCACCGCCGCCGCCTCCCACAAGGTCTCACACGTAAAGGCATGATTCCCACTGTTCCTCCATACGCTGTTAATTCAGCGACCCCCCCCTTATCTCCGCCTGCGCCTCCATCCTTCTCCTCGCAGGTCTTCCCTCCTCCATCACTCGTGTTCGGCGGGTGTAATCACCGCGTTATCAGAGCAAATCCTCCAGACTGGAGTCTCTGGGCTTGGTGGGGATTTGTAATATTTTCCTCATTTATTTTATAATATCACGCTTTAGTTATTTCAGTCACAGATAATGTTCAACTTTTCTATTTCCAGAGACTAAAGGGGATCAGTGTAATGATACACAGCGCGGCGGCGAGGCCGCCGCTCTAATTGCATTCAGACTTCTTCTTCTTCTCCTTTTCCTGTAATTATTACCTCGGTGAATATTTAGAATTAGCTCATTTTAAAACACTGCTGTGTTTGTGTGGTTGTAGGTTTTGTGTGTATCTGTTCGTTCTGGTTGTGTAGTGGTTAGCTTCAGCTCATGGAGATAGAATCACGGTTTGAGTCCCGACTGCTTTCCGTGGATTCACAGCCGTTACCTGCTCCTCCGGCCTCGGTTCCCTTCTGTCGTTTAACAGGCTGGTTTTTTAAAGGACTCTTACTTCCTCATTTAAATAGGCTTAAACAGCTGAGATAACTTCAATAATTAACAGCTTGAAAACAATGGCTGAATTGGCTTAAAACACACGAAAAGTTATGAATCAAAAAAGGCAAATAGCTAAACTGTCAGAGCGCCCACGAGTCAGAAAGGAAAAAAAATGACTGAAACCTGAGAGAAACTGAAACCGGATTAAGTGGTTGAGGAAACTGAAATAGCTTAAATGACGACAAAGGAAAGTGTGTATGAGCAAGTCGGAAGATTTTAAACAGCTAAACAGTTTAAAACTGCTGAAAAGCAGCTCAGAGATAAATCATCTGAAACTTGTCAGGCGGGTCAAACTGGAAAAACGCTTCACTGAAAACAGCCGAACCTGTTCAAGCTGACGGCAGTTTGAAGCAGCCGTCACTTTCAATCGCTTTAATAGCGATTAATCCATGGAAGAGTGCCAACAATTTCTTTGTTGTTGTTGTTATTAATAGCAGAATAAGTTTGGGGTTAAAAATTGGCTCAGAGAACAGAAACAGGAGAGAAACCTGAGACTTCGCCGTTTCCCTCCCTGCTCAGTCCAGCTGAACCAGGAGGATTACAGTCTTCTTTTGAATTTTTCAAATGTTCCAAACGTCCTCCTGAGGCGTCGATGTTCTGAACTGTTGATACCGAAAGAGGAACTGGGACTGGCCTTCCCTTGAGCAACTCAGCTCTAAAATGTTGGGTGGTTCAAATCCCACATTAGTGTGTTCTCATGAGCAACCGCTTCACTTCACTTAAAACCCTCAGATTGAATGATTTTTGTGCACTAAATTGATGATTTTGTGTGTTCATTTCAAGTTCATAAATGATGCAGTTAATCACGGTTAACTGTGGTCAGAGCTGTGATTAATTAGTTAATTTTTTTTAATCAATTAGCAGTACTAATTTTAAGATAGCACCCCAAAAATGATTAAAAATATATGGAAAATATCCTCCTTTAGTGAAAAACAACTTCTTAAATCCAGCCTTGAATCAGGTTTTTGTGTTTATGGTGAAGATGATAAGACTGATGTGGTTCTTGGCGTCTCGGTGTTTCCGTCTGCATGTTCTCCCTGAGCGCCGGGCTGACCTGACGGTGTCTCCTGTGATTGGCTGGAGGGACGGACTCCTCTGTGTGATCGCCGGCTGTTTGTCCAGCGGCTCGTCTGAATGAGGTTTATTTGTGGCTCGGCTGGCGGAGCGGGTCCGGGGCTTGTTGGAGCCACCGCCGCTCCTCCACGCCGTAGTGCCCTTGGGCAGAGCCGCCATCCTGCCCGCCAGACTGAAAGATATTAAAAGTAGAATCAGAGTGTTCGTTCACGCTGAGAGGAAGTCAGTGTCGCTGTCCTTCTCTGAACTCAGCCTGAAGTGAAACCGATTAAACTTCCGACGCCGCGTCTTCCCCAAGCCCCGCCCCCCGAGTGCCTGGTTCTGCTGGTGGAGACGTAGCGAGCCGGTCTGTGGGCGGCCTTGGTGGTCCGCCATGCGGGAAGAGCTGACCTAGAAAACGTCGTCCGTCCTGTCAGAGCCGCTTCCCACAGCCCCGAGGTGCAGCGGCGCCGCCGCCGCCGCCGCCACCGCCGCCGCCGCCGCATAGACGGAGGCACAACAAAAGAAGAACAAATGTTTCTGTTGGGCGAGATCCGTCGCCGGGACGAGACGCTGATCTGGAGCGGCGTCGGTTCCTTCCGCTCAGCCACGTCTCGTTTACATCCTCGAACCACTGCTGCTCCTGAAAGTTCTGATTTCAAAGCTTCTGCTCGTCTTTCTTCTCGCCGATCCAAACCCGCTGGCGCCTCGGAGGCCGGCTTCCTTCACACCTGACTTGGTGAGAAACTCTGACTGCAGACAGAAATGGCGGCGCGGGGAACGCACGTCATTCAAGCTGCCGTGCCTGTTCTTCCGTCTCGGCGCTAAGCGGCCGGCCTTCGGAGGAGCGCTCCACCTCCCTCTGCTGCCGGACTCGTCCAACCCTAACCCTTCACGGAGCAATCAGCTGATTTTCTCTCATTTTTCTGTTTTATTGCTCCTGATTTCCTCTCTGTCCTCCTCAGATGAATTAATTAGTTCTGCCAATTGAA